>NC_066538.1:12466808-12519308 GCF_024679095.1 Eriocheir sinensis
AGCTGCTGCAGGGATGGCAAGCCTTTACTAACGAAAATGTTGGATTTTTTTCTTCTCTTTTTATACACAGTTAATTAAATTTAGGATTTTGTTATTGTGTAAGTGACTATTTGTTGTACATTATAAAAATAAATGGTTAGGTCGTTAAATGTTGTGATTTTTAGGTAAAACGGATATACTTTTTTTGTATTCTATATGTTTTTTTTAAATAATGTAAACGTATGTGAAGTATAAAATAAATTAATCTGTTTTCAATACACTTTAAAATCTATAACGGCTGGCGATGTTCTTATCTCAGAGGATTTATCTAATTTGTCTTGGCTGAAGTTCGCCATTTTACCATCGAGCATGCAGCTGCTTACACTCCTCTGTTTAGCTACCAACCTTTACATCCATCATAATACTTGTTTTCCCTCTGTAACTCTCGTCATTTGATATTTCTACAACTCTTCCCTTGTCTGATGCAGCTCATTTTTCCCTCGTCCACCCTCGCCTTATCTCCTCCTCAAGGGTCTTTGTTTTCTCGTCTCTTCCTCCTCTTTCCTCTTATCTCCTCACTCATGGCTGTTTGCTTATCATTATATCCTCCCAATCGATCTCTTTTTTATTCATAGTTTTCCATTTCATACCTACCTCTCTCTCGTCTTCCTTTTTCATTTCCCCATTTCTTTCCTTTCCTTCTTGACTTCTCTCCCACACCTTTCCCTATCTCTTTCTTTTTCGTAGCTCCACCCCAACCTCCACCCTTTTTACTCCCCCCCTTCTTTCTCCCTTGTCTCCCAATTTGACCACCACAAGAAGCAACGCCATAAAAAACTTGTTATATAAAGACACCCAAAGGAAGATCATTCATTTGTCCGCTTACCCGCGTTGCTATTCTTGTTATCTTTTTCTACTCATTTCATTAACATTCTCATTACCATTATGTAAATATCAGTAAATGAGAAGTGGCGAGGGAAGGCGGTGAAGCAAAAGTCGGGGACGGAGAAAAGATATTGATGAGGAGATACACCGCCGTCATATTTTTTTAAAGAATGATTTAGCACTCCGCCGCTCACCAAACACATCATGAACGAGCCTGCGGCTGACTGGCTGAGTGGAGCGTGTCCAAACATAACCTGAACGAGTTTAATTAAGTAGCTCTAAAAGGGGTTATGTAATGAGCAAAATAAGGTGTACATAAATGTTTCATAATTTAGTTATATGACAACACAGCCGAAAAAGTATATTTTGCAAAAGGTAACGAATGTTGGCATATAAATAAATAAGTTTAAGTTGAGAAATCAGATCTAGTCGCTGTATACAATGATACACAAAACTTTGCATTTAAAGTACTCCAGTTACTTCTCGATGAAGTGTGGCTGGTAACTCACTCAGTGCCTACTCCCGCCCGTTACGTTTCACAGTTGCCAATACATTAAATTGCAACTCTCAATACAGTGACAGATTACAATATTTTCATGTGAGCTTTGTGTATAGGCTATGTAATCCCACGCGAGGCAGTGAATAATATAATAAAATGCAATCAGGTTTGTCTGCCTGCCTTGAATGTATGCGCCGTCGTTGACAGCGGCGTCAATCAATCTATTTTATTTATAGGTTTAATCAGTGTTCTAAAATAACCAAACGATGACGTATTTCAATCGGTATTTTTTTTACTTTATTGAATGATTACGTTTACATACCTTAACAAAGATCCGGCCAACTAATCGGACACTACTTGATTCACGTGGCTGGAGAGTGGCCTAGTAGCAAATCACCTTTTAAGAAATAATAACAATAATAATAATAATGATAATAATAATAATATAAAAAAATTTAATAATAATAATAATAATAATAATAATATTAATAGGAATGGATGATGCATTTGAAAAGAATTTGAGACAACTGCACAACGTAAAGAAAATGGGAGGTAAATAAATGAATGATAAGTTCGGTGACCAGATAAATCAGTTATGAAAAGATATACCGCATTGATATGAAATAATTAGTTTATAGCTTGACCGAAACGACATAAGGCAACTGGGTAGGGTATGATATAATGGAGAGAAAATTCAGATGCACCGAAAACTACAGCAAAGAGGATTTAGATACTGGTAGAAGCGGGCAACCCAGATGAGGAGACAGAGTGAAGATGTGAGCCGATCAAGGGGGGGGGGGGGGGGGAGACAGAGAGAGAGAGAGAGAGAGAGAGAGAGAGAGAGAGAGAGAGAGAGAGAGAGAGAGAGAGAGAGAGAGAGAGAGAGAGAGAGAGAGAGAGAGAGAGAGAGAGAGAGAGAGAGTAATAAAACTTAGGAGCGAAAAAAAAGGATATTTAAACTGGGAGAGTTTATCATCAGTTCTCTTCCTCTTACTGACAGTCTTCGTCCTCTTAAACTCTTTCACAATATTGTTGCTCTTTTTTTCTTTTATCGGTATTTTTACGCTAACCACTCTTTTGAACTTGCTACATTCCTCCTTTCTTCCCCCAGCCAGACTAAACACGATTTTCTACTCTCATTCTCTCATCCTTATACTATATAAGTTCCTGACTCAAGAGTTAACCAGGATTTTCATTACCTCATGCCTGTCGCTAGTAGCCTCTGGTACAACCTTCCTTCGTCTGTATTTCTTCCTGCCACCGACTTCAACATTTTCAAGAGAGCAGTACCAAGACACCACTCTATACAGTTACTGCCTCTCTTTCAGATACTCTATCACTTAAATAAAGGAGCAGCACAAGCTGATTTTATTACTGTAATTGTTTTTTTCCCTTTGAGGTGCCACCTTTACTGTAAAAAAAAATAGCTAGCAAAAGAGGTCAGTGTGCCTCAGTCAATAAAATCGAGAGGAAATGTGACGAAATGTAGATAGATGACGAAGAAGTAAACCAGAAAGACAAACAAAGGAGTTTCAATGGGCTGTCAAAAGGGCGGCAGGTGTGTGAGGGGCAATAAGTAATGGGACAGGTGACAAAGGGTACTGGCGGAACATTGCGTGCTGCATCTGTTGACTGGAGGCGTTGATTGACAGGCGACGTATGACGCAATAACACCCCGGGAAGGAAATAAACTTAGTGAAACGCAGGATTGAAAGTCCGCAGACTAAATAACTTAAAAGCTTTTATGAAAAATATAAAACAAATAAGTAGGTAAACATGAATATTGTATAAACAATTTTATGAACAATAAATAATTGTGGCAAGAAAGATTTAGTGAAATTTCAATACAAGTATTGACCATTATGAAAGTAATAAAACAATATATAAAACGACTAGAGACTAACAAAATCAATGTTAACAGGAAAACAGGAAAATGCCATGAGAGGATGAAACAACACAACGATCTCAGTAAACAGTAAAACATATTCAAAAATCTTAAAAAATCAAAATGTAAAATAACTTGTGCGTGTGTGTGTATGTGTGTGCTTGTGTGTGTGTGTGGTTGTAACGGGCTTGTCGGGGGGCGTTTAAAGGGTGTTGATTAAGACTTCAGCTTCCTTAAGGCGAATTATATTCGTAGCCTTTATGTACAAGAAGCGACGGAGAGAGAGCGACTGTCGTTGTGTGTCAGTCGGACTCTCGTGAAGGAGTGGCGAGTTACAGGTTGGAAAATAATTGTTACAATTGGTCACGTATGTTAAGGTGACCTCCACGCACCATCGGAGTGCGAAGTATACAAAACTGAGACGGTAAACACTGACGGACGACATTCCTATAAGGTGGCGTGATCTATCTGTCGTGGGTTTTTTCCATTGATAATTGTATGCCTAATTCGTGGTGATATTAAATAATAATAATACATTGATATCCTACTATAACACTGCTCGGTCACCTACCAGTGATCGCGACCTCGCGATATACAAAAATCTAAATAGCAGTCTAGTTACCATGAACATACATAGTGGGAGTTTGTCAAGCAGACTGCCTATGATACAATTAGAATAAAACACTGGCTATGTAAGAACAGATGTGGAGTTATAATATAAATAGTGAGAGGGAAACCACAACGTGTGCGACACGAAACATAAGAAACCTCTCAAAAGATAAATATAAGGACACATGTATAAGAAGCTATCAACTGGCATAGTTACAGACAATGAAACGTTGATCTAGCTCCTAAAAAAAAATACAGTAGTGAAAACACAGTACAATGTTAAGTATAGGAGCAGCCAGGTTTCTGTCCCCTGACTTGTCTGAGAAAAGGAAAAACTACCTTGCCAGTGGCCTCCCGGCATCCAGTCGCCGTGTCTGCACAACCAAATAATCGTGCAGGACAGAGTTTCTCCTAATAAGGTAGCACATGACGACGAGACTGACGAACATCAGAAACATTGGTACCAAAAATCCAGTGTACAGGTAGGGGAGATGCAAATAATCAGGCAGCGTTTCCTCCAGGGTTTCCGCAAACTCTGTTTTGTTTGCGAAAGACAATGAATTAAGGGAATTAGTCACATACGAGATGCTGGAGAAATGAATGTCATCGAGAGACCGTAGAGGAAACACTCGATGGGAAATATTGGCCGTGAAAACCAGACGGACCCGGGACGGGTACGTTGTTATGTTAGTGGAGCGGATATAGCATGCTTCCGCTATGGCATAGTGACCAGTAGCCCGTTGATAAGTGGTACCCTCCGGGCAGATGACCGAAACATAGAATGACTGAGGGAAATAAAAATAATGCAGACCCTGAAAGTTCTTATGGAAAACAGGCGTTGGAGTTAGCTGCTTGTAAGGCCACAGGGAAAGAGCGTCAGACGCGTTCACGCGGGTGAGGGCGATCTCGCATACCCCTCCCCGAACTGGAAGGAAGGCAAAGAGAGACGCAGAGCAATAGAATCGCCCGAAGACCGTCTCCTTGCAATACTGCAAGAGTGAGTAGCTACCCGTTGAATACAGAGCGAAATCCCTCGCGATTAGAACAAGAGACGGGGACGTGTCCAGGGCTAACACACTGTCCTTTGCTGAAAAAGGGAACGGGACAATTTCGTGTGCCTCAAACACGTCCGCCGTCTGAAATGGAACATGAATGATTATGACATCAGGGGTGAGGCTGGACTCAATCAAGGGGTAAAAATATTGACTCATGTCCGGGGTGAATAAGGGCGTTAGGCTATAATTTTGATACCCGATCTGGACAGTCGTTCTCAAATCGTGTAGAGGGAACAAGGCAGGTGTGACACTACCGTGCGCTGCATCAACCATGTTACTAATAACCTGCTGATTCGCCCTTGCGACGGAGTTAATGACGTTTTCCAAAACATGCAAGGCCTGATCTAGGAGGAGAAACTGATTCACCTGGTCGATCTGTTTGACAACTATGTTGATAACCTCTACCATCTTATTTGTCTGCTCTAGCAGTTCCTCAATGTTAGTATGCAATTGCGCAAGTTTTCTACAATTGGCGTTGATCACCCTGCGATTTCGAGCAGCAAAGGAAAGTACATGAGCGTAGTGGTCCCGCAAATCGCGAACGTCCTCGTCGGTAGCCGTACCGAAAAGGAACTTTGAGGCGGACCCAACGATGTTGAGCAACCCCCTCTTTACCCGAGAGTGAACTGAGTGAAAACTATAATCCATGTTTACCTCATCAACTTTTCCCCGTAAGAACAGAATCCTATCCTCCAGTAGTTGAAAAAGAGTCAGAGAGTTGGTACTAGAAGGTGCCTTTGATTCCCTAGTCTTGGTAGCCCGTATGGCGTCTGCCATGCCGAGTAGTTTTTCTGAGACTATCCTGATTGTGTCCATGGTGTTGGTCAAGGAAGTATATGGATATTTTACGAGGAGCACATCTTCTATGAGGAAGACCTCTCCTATGTGTGCCGTGAGGGCACCAGGCTTCAGGTGGATGGGTGTTGTTGCAAGCAGGGAGCCGAGGGACAACAAGATGGTCAGAAAACGCAACATCATGATCTGAAAGTGATGGGAATGAAGTATTTAAACCCGTGGTCTCAAGTTATAGCTATGGGTGTTGGGATTATCTTGTTGAACATTTGACTCTGAGGGGGAAGTACCAATATCAAGGTCCAAAGGTGAGGGAATTACTTTCAGACGATCACTGTGAACTTCTAGACTGACTCCACTATTCGACTCGAGAATCTCGAACCGATTTCCCCTGACATTCCGAACAACTCGGTAAGGACCCACAAATTTAGCCCCCAGTTTCGAACTCCGTTCCGCTTGCTTAATCATGACTGTTTCACCCTCTTTGAAATTCACCGGGACGGCCTGTTTGTGTTGTTTTGACATCATTTCAACCTTCGTAGCTTTTAACGTACACCTAACTTCTGAGTGTATCTTGGAAAACAATGCATCTGCTGTTGTGCGTACCTATCAATGTTGTAGAGAGGTTGTTGTGGGATTGTTAGGAAGTCGTACGGAAAACGTTTCTCCACCCCATACAAGATGTAGTAGGGAGACTTCCCCGTAGAGTCGTTTACCGACGTATTTATGGAAGCGGCTATATGCGATAGCCAGTCCTCCCAGTTATCGTGGAGATCGTTCACGATAGGCCTGAGGACCTGTAAGATTTTCCCATTAGCCCTCTCCGCCAACCCATTAGCAGCTGGGTGGTAAGCTGTGATGAAGGACTGCGTGATGTTAAACTGAGCGCATATTTCGCTCAATACTGGGTTCCTAAACTCGGTGCCATTGTCACTCAAAAGAATTCGAGGAGACGAATGTGGACACAACATGTGAGTCACGAGGGCATGGGCCACGCGTGTGGCTGTCTTGTCCTTGAGAGGCGCTAGAACTAGAAACCTAGAGAACTGGTCGACGCACACCAATAAGTAGCGCGAGCCATGTTGGCACTGGTTTGAGGCACCAGTCTCTTCGGAGGCGTGGGTTCGTATCCCACCGCTGCCACCAAATGTAACGGGCTTGTCGGGGGGCGTTTAAAGGGTGTTGATTAAGACTTCAGCTTCCTTAAGGCGAATTATATTCGTAGCCTTTATGTACAAGAAGCGACGGAGCGAGAGCGACTGTCGTTGTGTGTCAGTCGGACTCTCGTGAAGGAGTGGCGAGTTACAGGTTGGAAAATAATTGTTATAATTGGTCACGTATGTCAAGGTGACCTCCACGCACCATCGGAGTGCGAAGTATACAAAACTGAGACGGTAAACACTGACGGACGACATTCCTATAAGGTGGCGTGATCTATCTGTCGTGGGTTTTTCCATTGACAATTGTATGCCTAATTCGTGGTGATATTAAATAATAATAATACATTGATATCCTACTATAACATGGTTGCGGTGCGGTAGGGAGTGGTTGAGAATGTGTGTGTGTGTGTGTGTGTGTGTGTGTGTGTGTGTGTGTGTGTGTGTGTGTGTGTGTGTGTGTGTGTGTGTGTGTGTGTGTGTGTGTGTGTGTGTGTGTGTGTGTGTGTGTGTGTGTGTGTGTGTGTGTGTGTGTGTGTGTGTGTGTGTGTGTGTGTGTGTGTGTGTGTGTGTGTGTGTGTGTGTGTGTGTGTGTGTGGTTGTGTGTGTGGTTGCGGTGGGGTAAGGGGTGGTTGAGAATGTGTGTGTGTGTGTGTGTGTGTGTGTGTGTGTGTGTGTGTGTGTGTGTGTGTTTCTGCACTTGCATGTGTCGGCGTGAGTGATGAATGTCATGTTTCTTACTGTAACCTGATCCGTGCAATATGTCTCTCAGGTTTTAATTTTGGAGTAAATTTATGTTGCATCACGCCCAGACAAAGAGAGAGAGAGAGAGAGAGAGAGAGAGAGAGAGAGAGAGAGAGAGAGATATATAGAGAGATAGATATATATATATATATATATATATATATATATATATATATATATATATATATATGGAAAGAAAAATCCTACCATTACCATTTCCTTCTCATTGCACGAACCAACTGTCTTATAGATGTGAGGCTGAAGGGAGAACAAAAATCGGTGTCTTCGGTGCGTCATCAACAACGCCGCGGAGGAGACACACGCCGCCCGCCCAGCTGTGCACCACTACGCCGCGACGACCATTACTAAACACCCACGGACTAATATCTCGCCCTTCCCCGAGAGCAAAAACAAGACAAATGGGAAAACACTAGAATAATGAATGGTTCACCGCAGCAGCCGTGTACATCGTCAGCATCACCATCACCACCATCACCATCTAAACTGTCACTATCAGTATCTCCACCACCACAATCATCATCACAAGCATCACCACCGCCATCAGCGTTTAAACCATCACCTACAGAATTTCCACCACCTTCATCTCCACCACAATGACCACTATCTCCAGTAACACTATCAACACCACCATTACCACAATCTTCACTACCACCATCACCAGCACCACCACTGCCGACTTCACCACCACCATCTCCACCACCACCATCTTCTCAACCACCATCCACATCAACACCACCACCACTACCTACATGAACAGCATACTGAACATCAACGTCATCACCACCACAACGAGCACCACCACCACCACCAGCGCCATCATCACCACAATCTCTAAATGACCGAGCCAACCGCTTCCCACAAAAAAAAAGAGTTGCCACGCTGAGCAACACAGTCAAAAGAAATCTCGGTGATGCTGTTGCCTCTGAACTGAGATGAGATGAAATGGAGCCCGCTTAATGAGGCTGGACTTTCCGGGAAGCTGAAAAAAAAGTAAAAAAAAGAAGAAAAAAAACTATTAGACTTGCTGCTTCTGGAAATCTTGGGCGAAATCTCTTTCAAAGGAAGTTTTTTTTTTACTTTTTGGCATTTATTATTATTTGTGTGTGCGTATTAATTAGTTTTCTCTTTTTTATATCATGTTTTTAATAGTTATGTGCCAAGGAATTACACATCAACATTATTATCTGAAATTTGACGATCTCTGGTATCACACCCACACCCACACACTCACCCACACACCCACACCCACACACCCACACCCACACACACACGCACGCACAAAGCCTGCTGCCGCTGCTACTGTTGGGGGAGGTAATAATGGTAGCGCCGAAGCCCCGGTAAGCACAAAGCCAGAAAGCAGCCCCGCCACAACGCCTCCAGATTATGTGCGTCTCTGCAATAGCGGGGCGGGTATCACATAGCAGAGGAGGAGGAGGAGGAGGAGGAGGAGGAGGAAGAGGAGGAGGAAGAAGGGACAAGCGTATGGATAACCTTATATGAGACAAGAACAGATGAGGGAAGATAAATACAAATAGATAGATAGATTTATAGATAGAGAAATGGAGAGAGAGAGAGAGAGAGAGAGAGAGAGAGAGAGAGAGACTATCACCAGAGACCCCTTCCTCAAATCTCAAACTCAGCTGCCCTTCACCTCCCACTTTCTGATTTCGTGTGTGTGTGTGTGTGTGTGTGTGTGTGTGTGTGTGTGTGTGTGTGTGTGTGTGTGTTGGCGTAATCAGACACTCAAATCCTCTTTCCAAGATTTGCATATTGGGCGACAGATGGGAGCCCTCCCGCCCATGTCCTCCCGTATTACGCGCTTCCCCTCTCTTCCCGCCTTACACCCGTTTTCCTCTCCCTCTCATTGCCTTTCTCTCCCTTTCCTTCCCTCCAGTGCTCCCCTTCATCTTCTCACCTTCCACTCGTTCTCCTCTCCCTCTTATTACCTTTCTCTCCCTTTCCTTTCTTCCAGTGCTGTCCCTCCTTCCCATCGTCAACGAGTTCTTCTCTCCTTCTCTTCCTCTTACTGCCTTTCTGTCCATTTCCTTCCTTTCCCGTGCTTTTCCTTCTTGCCATCTTCCACACGTTCTTATCTGACTCTCATTACCTTCCTCTCCCTCTCCTTCCTGAGAGTACTTTCCCTCGTTCTCCTCTCCTTCTCACACTATTACTGCCTTTCTCTCACTTTCTTTCCTTTCCGTGCTTTTCCTCGCATGTGATGTTTTTCCTTCCCTCTTTTCCTTTCAGGCTCTCCCTAACGCTCTCCCTCCCTCCCTCCCTCATTCACTCTCGTACTCCTTCACCTTTGCTCTCACTCAACTGATTTTCCTCTTCCTCCAATAAGCCTGCCCATCCTACTTTTTAATCCGCTTTTTCCAACCTAATTGCCCGTCCTGTCCCTCTCTGCAGGTGCGTCACTTCCTTTTTGTCCTCCGCTTACTCTTTTCTCTCCATCCCTCCCTCCACCTCTTGGCCGCGTGAGGAGAGGGGTGCCAGGGTGTGATTGGAGGCACGGCACCGTAAGAGTCGAGTGCCGGATCTTGTCTCGAGGGGCAGCGGTGCCAATCAACGAATTCCGAGGCGAGGTGAAGGCGAGTAGCAGCCCGTGGCGATGGTAGTGGTGACAGGAACTCGTATTTAGGAAGGTGTCGAAATCTGGATGAGAAGGTAAAGTGGTGATGGTGCTGGTCGAGGCGGATGTGGTGATGTTAGTGGTGTTGGTGGTAGTGATGGTAATAGGAAGTCAGTCGTATTTAGGTAAGTGTCGGGATTTGGATGGGAAGGTGATGTGATGAGTGTGCTGGTAGAGGTGGACGTGGCAATAATGGTACCGGGTAATGGTGGTGGTACTGGTGGTAGGGTTGGTAGGATGAAGTCATATTGTAAAAGCTGCCATATCTGGTAAGGTAGGTTATGCGGTGGTAGCTGTGTAGTGGTACTTATATCAGTGTATGTAGAAAGAACTCTTGTGGTTGTTGGAGGAAAGCAGTGGTAGTGGTGGTAGAGACAGCGAAGTTTGTGGTGTTGGTTCCTGTAGCAGTGGTGATGGTGGTAGTGATGGTGGTAGTGGAGGTAGTGGTGGTGGTGGAGGCAGTATATGTGAAACAAGCAACAGGTGACGCCAGAATAGATTGATTACACAAAGCGTTTCATCTCGCGGCCGGGAATGTGTTCGGCTGTGCGGGGGGATGGGATGTGGGTGTGTGGGTGGGTGGGTTGGTAGGTGGGTGAGGCGGTGGGCGGATGGGACTTGTTGGATGGCACTGGACCGGGTGTGGGTAGGTGGGTGGGAGGGCGGATTGATGGTGGACGGCAGGTCACCTCACAATCACAGAAAATAAATTCCCACACTCTATTTACCTTTGAAATTGGATGCTCACCGCCGTGGGAACTACGCATTACCGTACTCTGGCCTTATTCGTTGACCCCCTCCCCTTCCCTCCCCCTGACGACCGTGATGAACTATGAGGAGGACGATGAAAACAACAACAACTACTACCACAGCCACCACCACCACCACCATAACAACAACAGAAATAAGTACTACTTTTACCACCACCACCACTACTACTTCTACCGATACGACTACTACTTCTACCACCATCACCGTCACTGCTATGACCATCATCACCACTACTAATACCCTCACTATCATCACCACTGCCACCATTATTCTTGCTCCCACCACCATAACCACAAGCACCATTCCCACCACCACCACTACCACCACCACCACTACGGCCTTATGAGTGACGAAAACCTGTCACTACTCCCAACAGCAAAAACAGACAAGGAAACCAGGACTGATTATTATGCCCAATATGACCTTTTCTAATAACTGAATCCAATACAGATTTTTTTTTGAGTCAGAGGATCAATAACAAACCTCAAACTTTTAGAACACTACAACTTTACCACCCTCAGCTTTATCACCTGAAAGTTACGTTCTTCATTATCTTCTGCTGAACTTTAAATATGCACAACATTAAAGGCCATTCTGTTCTCTTTCTGCTGACCTTCATATGATATTCTCTAAGTCAAAATAATGCTCACTGTGGCCTCGGGACGCTGTGGCCTTGTCTGGGTTACCTAAAGTTGCGTGGCCAAGAAGTTTATGGCAGCAGGCAGGGACGCAATGAGGTAAGTTAATGAATGAAGGCAAAAGATGGAGCGAGGAGAGGGGGAAGATGAAGATGGATATGAGGGAAGAAACTGAGTAAAAGGGTAATGGTCAGGAATTGAGGGGATTGGAATAAGGGGTAATAAAGGGGGCAAAACATCCAGCTCACAATAAAAAGACAGTATAAAGTGGAAAAATAAATTAAAAATATCAAGAGAGAAACGAGTGGAAAAAAAAAAGTTAGCTATAAAAGGAAGAAACTAATTGAACAAGCATTGAAAAAAATCTACCAAAAAGCACCGAAAACAGAAAACAATAAACGTAGTGGCGTGCACGGAGAGGATAAAAAAGGAAAATAATAATAGAATGTCAAAGTTTCAGAATCCTTCCAATGAATAGAAATGAGTCTGGGGCATTGGGAGAAAAAAGTTAATAAAAAATAGAAAAACTGCTACGATTCGATGCTCAACAAAAACGAATAAAGGTAAAAGATAAAAGAATCGCTTTCATATATAGAAATAAAAAAAACTAATTACGAAAGGAGGCTTAGCGGAGGCTTTGTGGTTCATTTCCTTTTTCATCATCTCTTCTGCCCCTTCCTTTCCTCTCCACTCCTCTCTTTTCCTTGCCGACATTATCTGCTATCCTCTCCTTTTCTCTTCTCTCCTCTCCTCCTGTCTCCCCTATGATCTTTCTCCTCTCCTATGCCTACTCCTCATCTCCTCTCCTATCCTATTCACTCTCTCCTCCTCTCTTCTCCTATCCTATCCACTCCTTTCTCCTCTTCTCTTTTATCCTATCCACTCATTTCGCCTCTCCTCTCCTCTCCTCTCCTCTCCTTTCCTCTCTTACCCTTTTTCCTTTCTTTTTTTCTATTTTACCTCTCCACTCCCCTCCCCTAATCTCTTCCTCTTATTATCATCATCATGCTATCTACTGTTTTTTTTTTGTTGTTGTTCCTTTAAATGCATAAAAAAATAAGATGCATAGATGGAAAAAAATGGACTGGAAAAACAGGCAGATAAGTAGATAGATAGAACCCGACACGTCATTCACCGCGTGATGGACGACGCTTTTCAGTCAGTCCTGAAGACCACCCATCAACCCGGACTCTAGAGGAAGCCGTCCAAGCGAATCAAGAACGAGTTCCGGGGCAACATGAGCCAATGCAAGATGGCATCAGGCTCCACCTGGATGAAGAAAAAAAATTAAATAAAAAAAAATGCATAAACTTCACAAGTACAGACATAAACACAACCAAACACAAACACCAACACCCATCAGCAGAATAACCCAGCGAACACCCGCTTAACGCACTCAACTGTTTCACTTTTCCCAGCAAAACACAGCCACGCAAACAAACAAACACAAACACACCGTTACTCCATCGAATTCCCTCCCTTCCTCTCACATTCACAACCACAGCCAACACACATTCACTTCTCGCCCTAACATCTACACACACACACACACACACACACACACACACACACACACACACACACACACACTTCCTCACTAATTAATTTCCCTTCCTCCTACGCACACACTCATACACACTCTCTTCACATAGATCCACATACACACACACACACATCCACTCACTAACCATTTACACTCACTTCTTCCACCCTTCGCCTACATATGCATTCACCCACTCGTACGCACATACACCACTCTCCATTACATCAACAAACACTCAAACACTACTCGCATCCACCTCCCTCCCATCCACTTCACACATCCACCTCCTTTCCACCCACTACTCACATCAATCTTCCTTTCATCCACCACATACATCCACTCCTTCCCTCACGCTTACATAAACACTCATCCACAACACACATACACCTTTCTTCCACCTAGTGCATACATCGATCTCCCCCCCCACCCCCACCACCACACACACACACTTCCACTAATTGACCTCATCTGGATTACCTGCCGTTCGGAGCCCTCGTTTGCAGGTAATGATTGGCTGCTCAATAGTCACTTAATGTGTAATATCCCGTCCACAAACTTGGCGACCCTCGATTTCCTTGAACGCCTTGTTATAAACCGAGTCAAGAGTTGTGCCTGACGTTTCCTAAGCCGATTGTGTGTTCCCATATGTCCTGATGACGTGAAGGGTTCTCATCTTTGTCCTTGTCTGTGTTGGCGTCTGAATTCTTACGTGGAATCAATGTTCTTTTCGTTTGTTACAACCTCGGTCATCGTCTGTGTTATCCTGTATGGTCTTGTGTTTCTGCTGGTCTGAATCATCGTATGTGGTATTCTTTTTTATCATGTGTGTGTTCTTTATCATCAATCTTTCCTTCTCTGTCATCACTTAGGTTTTCGTCTATACCCACGTTTTTGTCCTTATATCAAATGTCACTCATATAGTCGTGTCTGCTCTTGTATGTCTCTATATATTGTCTGAGTCTGTCTTTCTAAGTTTTCCTATTGCTTTCCTCATCTTTTTTCTCGCCCTGTTTATCTTGAATCTTCCACGCCCATGACCAAACCACAAAAAAAAGGAATAGTTCACCATCGTATCTTGTCTGTCGTAATCGAGTAGTCTGAACTTGTCTTTCTATGTTTCCTTGCTGCTTTTCTCGTCTATTTGCTCGTCATTTCTACCATGCATCTTCCTCGTCCATGTCCGAACCACTCAAGGAATACTTCACCATCTCATCCCGTCTGTCCATGTAACGGCTCTCATTCCCTCGTTCTCGTTTCAACCTTCTCGGCGTCCATCTACATCTTAAACACTTCCATTCTTACCTATCGTCGATCACCACCACCTACACCACCTCTTCCTCCTCCCATCCATCTTCTTCCCCTCCTCCCTCCATGCGTGCGAGTCTTGTCTTTCGTGATTCACTGAACAGTTATCGCATCGCATCAAGTTTTCCTAATTCTCGTAAACTTTAGTCATAATAAGAACTCAAGGGAACAGGCAAACCTTTCCTTTCCCCTTCTCTCTCTCTCTCTCTCTCTCTCTCTCTCTCTCTCTCTCTCTCTCTCTCTCTCTCTCTCTCTCTCTCTCTCTCTCTCTCTCTCTCTCTCTCTCTCTCTCTCTCTCTCTCTCTCTCTCTCTCTCTCTCTCTCTCTCTCTCTCTCACTGGTAGGTACAATTTACGTGGCGTTTTCATTTGCCTTACGGGGACGAACATGGATGTCCTTCCCTTCAGTCCATCGTCACTACGTTTCAGATGAGTCCTTCCTTGTATCAGTCCTCCTTAACGCTAGGCAGGATAGTAGAGAAGAGAAGCGAGAGAAGAAGAAAACTGGAAGGGGAAGGAGGAAGAGGCGGTGAAGGAGGAAGAAGCAGAAGAGGAACGGTTTACCCTCTCCCCTACATCGCCGGGAAAGGAGTCGGTGTAAGAAATTGGTCCTGGACAAACGAGTTATTACCGATGTAAATTGCCTTCCCTCGCCGATTGTCTGGCCCGGTCCAGGCTTCATGCGGGGACAGTGTGAGCGATGAGTGGAAGGACTGCGAGAGAGGGAATGAGAGTGAGAGAAAGAAAGAATGAAAGATAGGAAGAAAGACAAATAAATATAGAAAGAAAGAAAGGAAGAAAGGAAAAAAAAGAAAGAAAATAAAAAAAGAATGAAGATACATAAATATATAAGGAAAAAAAGAAGGAAAGAAAGGAAATAAAAAAAAGAAATTACAAGAAAGAATGAGGAAATAAAAAAACAAAATAGAAGAAAGAAAGAAGGAAAGAAAGAAAAAACTGAAAAAAAACGAAGGAAAAAACGTAAGAAAGGAGCGAAAGAAAAAGAGAAAAAAGAGTTAACGACAGGCAAGTAAACAGACATGCAAAAACAGGGAAAGAGAAATACAGGCAGATACACACCGACAAAGCCAGGCAAAAAAAAAAAAGCAGATACGGAGGCAGGCACGAGCGTAAGAGTGTAATATCAGCAGCACTACGGAGCCTAAAATCATACACCATAATTTTTTTTTCCATAGTAGGCCTACGTAGAAAAATATTATGTTTTTTGCTCTTTTTTGTCGGTCTCTTTCCCGCGGGTATCGCACGCTGACTTATAAAACCACAAAAAAGTTTCCATAATAATATATTTTTTTACCTTAGACTTCCGGGGATTAAGAGAAAAATAATTCATTCCCGGGTCATATTTCTAGTTAGCGAAACTTTTTTGTTGGCTAAAATAAACACAAGTCTGCTTGTTGGCGAGCATTTTCCGAAGTTCAGAGAATGTCGGTGTTTCTGTTTCTTTTTTGTCAGTCACATTCTCCCTCGTTACTCAAATCTCTCTCTCTCTCTCTCTCTCTCTCTCTCTCTCTCTCTCTCTCTCTCTCTCTCTCTCTCTCTCTCTCTCTCTCTCTCTCTCTCTCTCTCTCTCTCTCTCTCTCTCTCTCTCTCTCTCTCTCTCTCTCTATATATATATATATATCGTGCTCTCAGTCTGCCATTCCAGCAGAAATGTTCGGACCTTGTTCAGGATGAGCTTTTTTCGCTAACGAGGAGCGGCCTCACTCCCACCTTTAGGAAGGGGAATGGTGGGAATGATGAGACGAACTACACCCAACTCAAGGAACTTGACGGCGGGACAAACATGGCGCACCGCTGGTTCCGCGCTGCATCGTCACTGTTACCACACGCCACTTCACAAAGCTGACACCATTGCCAAGCTCAGCTATCTAAACGGAAACTAATCAAACACACACTCTCAGAGCATCCCAAGGGAATACAAGTAAAAAAAAACGAGAAACAATTCGCAAATCAAAACAATCAACGAATCTAAATCATATCAGGGGTCTATGATTTTAACCGAGTTCACTTAAATCAATATAAAATTTACATGAGATTAAAATAATTGTTTTAAACCTGTTAGATACACTGTCTTGTGCTCAGTGGCACATCCTCTGTCTGATAGATAGGGTATTACTGAGTAGTTTAGAGCCAAACTACTGCACACCGGCAGTGTCAGGACATGCCCAAAACATGATGTGATCAAATTACTGACAACAGAAAGTTGGTGCAACACTGACCGGTGACTTGTTGGCTGCAGCATGACAACTAGTCCAAAAACAGGTGCAAACATGTTGTAACCAAGGTAGATACGACGTAATGTGATGAAATAATACTCCAATATGTATTTCAAATTAATTTATGGAGAATAATTTATGAAGGTGTAAATAAATATATTTGTATTTATTATAGATTCTCTGATAATATAAATAATCTGATTTTATTACAATAATCTGATTTTTTTTATTGAGAAAAAAATCAGCAACCCTGCACCATACAACTGTACACCCCTACTGTATTTCCTCCTCCTACTACTGTACCTCTTATACTAACCCACTTCCTCTTCTTGCGATATTCTTGATAAAAGAGATCCCAGCCACGGCCATGGACCGGTTGTATGCGCTACAAAGATATCTTCGGGCAGATACTGGCTGGCGATCACGAGTCCAGCACACACACACACACACACACACACACACGCGCACACACACACACACACACACACACACACACATACACACACACAAACACACACATACCTTTGGCTGGCCTCTTGCACTCATGTCTTTCTTTCGTTTCATCACATTTACCTGAAACAGAAAGAAAACGACACATAATAACCAAGGAAATTTAAAAACAGCGAAGGAAATGCTTATTACACACTAGAGCAAAACATAAATAAAGTACTAAAGCAGAAGATGATCCGGTAACATTCTAAAAGTTGAGCAGCATGAGACCCACATATATATATATATATATATATATATATATATATATATATATATATATATATATATATATATATATATATATATATATATATATATATATATGTAATGAAGCACTGGTGACGGAAAAATACGCAAGCGGAAAACGAAGGCGAAAGAGAATTTTTTTTTTTGAATGGACGCAGACGCAGGAAAAAAAAAAAAAAAAAATAAGAAGCCAACTAAGCAGTATGAAAAAGAATATTAGAGTATAAAAAAAGATAGGAGAATAATGAATGAAAAGAGACAAGGAAAACTAAAATACCAGAGAAAAAAGTAAAAAAGAAATATTAAAGACTAAAAAAGAAAAAGGAAGGAAAAAAGGAACGAAAAGGGAGGCAAGGAAAACCAAAATATCAGACCGCCAGAAAACGAATGGGCCAGACGCACGTCGAAGGTCAAGGTGTTAACATGCAAAATTCATGGAAAGTGTGACTCAGTGGGAGAAACCTGGGGAGCGAAAAATCAGGGAGAAATGGCGAGGGAAGAAAGTAAGCACAGAAAAAGGGAGTGATGAGGGACGGAAGGGAAATACTGTAAAGACCAAAAGAGGAGTAGGGGGAAAGGGCTGTGGGGAATAAGGGATGGCCTGGTAAATAATGAATGAATGAAAATAGGAGTGACGAATGAAATAAGGGCGCTAGGTAACTGGGGGACTGGTTGAAGTCCAGGTAAAGAGGAAATGAATGTAAATAATAATAAAGCTAAAGAAAATGAGAGGGCTGGTTGACTGAAGGGCAGGGTGGAGGTTGGGGGAAGAGAGGGTGATGGGATGGTAAAAGGAAGGTGAAGGGAGGGTGATGGGATGGTAAAAGGAAGGTGAAGGGAGGGTGATGGGATGGTACAGGGAAGGTGAAGGGAGGGTGATGGGATTGTAAAGGGAAGGTGAAGGGAGGGTGATGGGATGGTAAAGGGAAGGTGAAGGGAGGGTGATGGGATGGTAAAAGGAAGGTGAAGGGAGGGTGATGGGATGGTAAATGGAAGGTGAAGGGAGGGTGATGGGATGGTAAAAGGAAGGTGAAGGGAGGGTGATGGGATGGTGAAGGGAGGGTGAAGGAGGGTGATGGGATGGTAAAGGAAGGTGAAGGGAGGGTGATTGGATGGTTAAGGGAATGTGAAGGGAGGGTGATGGGATGGTAAAAGGAAGGTGAAGGGAGGGTGATGGGATGGTAAAAGGAAGGTGAAGGGAGGGTGATGGGATGGTAAAGGGAAGGTGAAGGGAGGGTGATGGGATGGTAAAGGGAAGGTGAAGGGAGGGTGAAGGTATGGTAAAAAGGAAGGTGAAGGGAGGGTGATGGGATGGTAAAAGGAAGGTGAAGGGAGGGTGATGGGATGGTAAAGGAAGGTGAAGGAGGGTGATGGGATGGTGAAGGAGGTGATGGGATGGTAATTGGAAGGTGAAGGGAGGGTGATGGGATGGTGAAGGGAGGGTGATGGGATGGTTAATGGATGGTGAAGGGAGGGTGATGGGATGGTAAAAGGAAGGTGAAGGGAGGGTGATGGGATGGTAAAGGGAAGGTGAAGGGAGGGTGATGGGATGGTGAAGGGAGGGTGAAGGGAGGGTGATGGGATGGTAAAGGGAAGGTGAAGGGAGGGTGATGGGATGGTAAAAGGAAGGTGAAGGGAGGGTGATGGGATGGTGAAGGGAGGGTGAAGGGAGGGTGATGGGATGGTAAAGGGAAGGTGAAGGGAGGGTGACGGGATGGTAAAGGGAAGGTGAAGGGAGGGTGAAGGGAGGGTGATGGGATGGTAAGGGGAAGGTGAAGGGAGGGTTTCAGATATTTCGAACTTATGAAAAATTATGCGGGATTTCCGTACAAGAAAGTTTGTGAGGGAGGAGTAAGGAGAAAGCGTAGAAAGGAAAAGGAAGCTGAAGTGAGAATATAAGGAATTCGGGAAAGTTAGTTGATAATTGGGTAGGATATCGGTAAAAGAAAGTGTAACGGAATAAATGGCAATAGAGGAATGAGGATATGATGATGCAGGCATAAAGTGTTAATTTCCTGAAAGATGAATATGCATATACTATTGCATTTCTCCCCTTTCCTGATCTGCCATTTACTCTTTTATCACTATTTTGCTTAGATCCGTTATAATCAAAACAGGGGTGATAAAAAGCGTAAATAAAGGGATGGCAGGGGGAGCAGGGGGAAGCTGAGTCACTTGAGGGCTGTGTGACGTTGGTTAAAAGTTAGTACACGAGTAAAATATTAAAAGTTAAGCGTGTGGCGTGCACGTGCAGGCAGGAGGAGGGTGAGGAGAAATGAGATGGGGGAAGTGCATGAAGAAGTAAATAAATAAGCGCCTGGGTACGTTTCTGAAACGTTGCGTTGAAAAAACGTGCAAATGAGATCATTCATTACATAAACGTTCCTCGAGGTAACGTAACATATTTCATCGCCGGCGGCGTGAGGCATAAAGAGAAACTCTGAACGCACAAATACAGCAAGGAAATTTTACCTTCTTTTACCACCAGTCAGTAATGCGATTAATGCCACTTTCGTCTGGTGCAATTTATATTTCTTACATTTTCTTTTTTTCTTCAGTTTCTCTGTGAAAAATATAAAATTTTCAAGTGATCAAAAAAACCTTCTGCATCCTTTTCTCCGATATTTTGCCCCTGAGCTGTTTCCTTTAATGTAAGAAGACCCCTTCTGTTATTGATGCTGTGAACACTCGCTTTGATTTTTCACCATACCGCTGCGTAGTATAACGCTGTATTAAGAATGACTTCCAATATAACTAATTACGGGATACCGCGGTCCGTAGCCCCCTCGTTTGACTCGGCATATTTTTTTCGTGACGTGAGAGTGCCGAATATTTCTTTTTCATATTCTGTACGTGTTATGCATACAACTATCATGTGTTTCAATTGGTCTTCCTTACACTGTGTTAGGTATGAAATATCTTCCTCTGTAAAATAAATAAACCGTGACTTTTTTTTCAGCAGGGGAGACAAATTAAAGAACAATCACGCTAACATCACAAAAGCATTTATATAAACATGTCAGGACTAAAAACCACATATTTCATCATCACACATCAAAACACCATCATCATCATCATCATCATCATCAAAAGCCACAGCCAAAAACAAGGCATCTGGAACTTTACACCACCAAGCCACATCAAGATAGCATCACTAGGGCGCATTACCATTCAAAATCACACAACCAAACCATTCCACCAAGTCACAAATCACCAGGACACATGACGTCATCAGGACCAACACGTAACACCACCAGGACACATCACCAGGACATATTACATAACCTAGACCAACACTTAACATATCAACATGACACATCACATCACCAGGAACAACACCTATCACATCACCAAGACACATATCACCAGGACACATCACCAGACACATCATCGAGACATTACAACAGCACGTCCATCAGCTAACACACCGAGGGATTTCTCACTTCCTTTTACATCACCATTCTATATTATCATTCATCTATACGCATCACCATCACATATCACCATTCACCACCACCAAAACGCATCACCAGAGCACCCATCACCGCCCCCCACCCATCCCTAGGCCTACACCAGCAGCCTCCGTTACGTCAATAGGCGAGAGAATACCAATATTTATGGCCTGTCCAGCACGGATGTTCGGGCCTTCTGTCTTTGGTGGGCGTTAGATAAGAGAAAGGCGTCACCACAATCACCACAATCGCCATCACCACCACCACACAACACTAAAAGTACCTTACACAACTACAACCATTATTTATGTTACTATTGCTACTATTCCAGCCACACAAAATATTTCCGCTGTCACTGCTATTACTGCCACTATTACCTCCTTACAAAACTACAATCACCGTACGAAACTACTACTACTACTACTATCACTGGGACTATTCTCAGCATTACCGCCATAACTTCAAACAATGTCAATATTCCCACCATAAAACCATCATAAAACCAACTATCATCACCATTATCATTTGCACCATACAAAACAATAACCACCATACAAACCTGCTACATTTCCCACCATCATCATTAGCACTGTCACCACTATAAAGAATCCTTCACTAACAACACCAGCACGAGAAGCAACGACCAGCACCACTATTGCATGTATACTAAACTACCATCGCTGTCACCACAAACACCAACCACTACATAACCACCATCATCACTACCATCACAGATATATACCCACACAACTACCGTCATCTTCACCACCAGCAAAAACAAATCACACAAAACACCTATAGTCTAGAAATACCATTGCCACCATAAGCATTACCATAACCATATAAAACAAATAATTAAATAACTCCTTTAACTATATTCACTCTTACTCCTCCTCCTCCTCCTCTTGATACCCCACCACCACCATCTCTACCCCCACCACCATCACCGCCACCACCACCACCATTACAGGTCGAACCATCGGAGCGAGGAATACAAAGTCCAGTGGCAACAATTCCCTTAATTAGTGCCGCTCACCTGGCAAAGGTACACGTACATCAGCACGTGCCCTCAGGCTGTATTAACGGCACACACACACACACACACACACACACACACACACACACACACACACACACACACACACACACACACACACACGAGATCGCAGTGTCGGAAAATAGTTGTTGTTGTGTACTGCTTGTGGTGGTAATGTTCTCTTTGTTGTTGTTGGTGGTGGTGGTGATGGTGGTGGTTGTGAAGGTGGTTGTTGCTCCGTCTTTTCTACCGTGACGCGAGAGAGGGAGGTTTTGGAGAGTCACGGGAAAGTTAAGTAATAAAGAACCAGTCGTGTGTGTGTGTGTGTGTGTGTGTGTGTGTGTGTGTGTGTGTGTGTGTGTGTGTGTGTGTGAACGGGAGCGAATAGGATAATTGTGTGAGGGGGAGAGTGAGAGAAAGGGGAGAGGCGCGCTGAAGTGAGAGAGGTCAATGGTGAAGGGAGAGGTGCGTGGGAGGGGTGAGCGGGAAGAGTGAGAATGCGTGAGTGAGAGTTTGGGATGAGAAAACAGGTCCACAAAGGCGAGGAATGCAGTGACAAAAGTAAAAGGTGTTGGACAGGCGAGGGAGTAGAGTAGCGATAGCACGAGATGACACTGAGACCGAACAACAAGGGGAGAGAAAAGTCCATAGGAAAGAAAATATAAGAAAAGGGGGAAAGAGGAATAGGAGGAAGAAGGCTAATGGACAAAGTGAGAGGGGAAGCAAGGAAAGGGAAAAATGGATAGAATTGGAAAAGAGAGAGGAAGGAATAGAATGGAAGTGAAGTAAAACCAAACAACTGAATCGAGTGAAGGGAAGGTAACCTGAACAAATAAAGTATGCGAGTGAAAATAAGTGAGAGTTTTAAGGCAGGTGAAGGAAAGGGGAACGAAAAAGATGGAAGTGGAAGTGATGAGAAGTGTATGGAAGGGAGAGGAAGAGAGGGCGAGGAAGAGGAGAGAGAGGGCACCCCGAACCTCCATCCTCCGATAAGAAGATCCAATAGAACAAAAATCCCCCGCAATCCCGCCCGAGCCACGGCCGGATGCCGCAGCGCCGCCACCACGGGACAGGAGATTGTGTGACCGTCCCGCCAGTGTAGGGAAATGGCCCGCAGGAATGATTACTGGAACTCACGGGTGTTTGTGTGCTCTTTAACGATAGGATATTAAGAGTGCTTCATAAAATTATCCCTGAGTCGTAGCCTGAAGGAATGGCCACTGGTAATATAGTCATTGAATTACATGTCTAAGGTCCATATTCTTAAACGTATCGGGGTCCCGTTTCGACTGTTTTCCAAGGCCACAGAAAAGATTAACCGGGTTTTCATGGGTGCTTTATCCGCTCATGGTGACTGTAGAGGCCATACAATACTATCACTGGGATCACAAAAGAGTCCAGGAAAAGCCCAGCAACTTCTACGAGAAATGTTTCAAACCGGCGAAATGAGGCACCGATACGTTTAAAATTACGGGCTAGAGTCGTGGAAGACAGTGTGGTCCATAATGTCACTCTGGTTGCTAATAATGGCTGGCCTAAATAGACATGTTTGGCCTTAAAGTTAAATATTCAAACTGGCTTTAAACATTTATTCATTCCCGCGGCCCTTAAAGTGGCCCTGCCCGTCGCTGTGTGAGGACCTCTTACAAAAAGCTGTCCCTGAAGGTAAACCGTAAGAGCGCCTCGTCCCCTGATACCACTGTTTTAATTTCTGCCGCGACCCCCTCGGCGCCGTCTCCACCACCGCCGCCGCAGCCACCCCACCACTGGCACGCCGTCTCTGCTTCCTCTGTCATTAACCACCACCACTATCACCACCACCACCTCAGGCCACCGTCTTCGCTGCATTCGCTACCAACATCACCACCGCCTACCAATCCCGCCACCTCTACCAACATCACCACCGCCACCACCACCACCCCAGGCCACCATCTCTCCAGCATACACCATCATCACCACGCACCACCACCGCCACCACCACCACCCCAGGCCACCATCTCCGCAGCATCTACCACCATCATCACCACCGCCTACCAAACCCGCCACCTCTACCATCACCACCACCACCTCAGGCCACCACCGTCTTCGCTGCATTCGCTACCAACATCACCACCGCCTACCAAACCCGCCACCTCTACCACCACCACCACCACCACCACCCCAGGCCACCATCTCCGCAGCATCTACCACCATCATCACCACCGCCTACCAAACCTGCCACCTCTACCATCAAAACCACCACCTCAGGGCACCGTCTCCGCCTCTTCCACCGAACCAACACTACCATCTCAACACTACTCCAGCACCTCCACCGACGCCGCCACCACACCACCACCATCATCCTCACCACCACCACAGCGGCATCGAACAGAAGCGACACTACCACTCGTTTTTCTCCTTCACACTGAACGTTAGGCAGTACGAAAATTAACAGAAACGACACGATGAATTCTGGGAAATCATACAAATGAGGTCATTATATCTGAGAAAGGGTTAATTGTCTTCGCTGGTTTTAATATTTTTTTTCTTTCTTCTTTTTTGGGGGGAAGAAGAGAAGGGGGAAGGGGTGAGAGGAAGATGGGACTGCGATCTCCTTAACTTTCTCTTCAAGCTCTTCCTCTTAATCGAAAACAATTCAATACGAGTCGAGAGGATTAAAGAGGCAAGGAGGGGGTGGGAGTAGCCTTAAGTGGATGTTTTGTCTCCCTACACGACTCGTAAAACACATATCACCTCCTTCCCGGGGTTTGCCTTCTACAGAAATACAAACGCCTCGTTTTTCAGATGAAAACATGATGCTATCTACTTTACTTCTAGCTTTAAAGTTAGTATTGTTTTTTTTATGATAACATATCCCGAGTTTATGTTAAACTACTGAGAAAACACTTGTCACATCACCCGTCTCTTTTACCACCATTGCTATTGAATTTATTTTTATCAGATTATTGTCATTTTTACTTTTTTTACCGTGCTTACTTATTTCTTCTAGTTTTCCATTCATACTGTTTATACACATTCACGTGTTACTCCTTTACATGCCTTGCGTTTCCATTGGCCTTCCTGTTTTCGCTTATTATACTGACATCGCCCAACCCCCGGAACGTCACCCTTTCCCACAACAATCACCTAAGGAATGATAGACAAGGTCCGAGGGCTTAGGATCAGGTTTGAGTAGCGGGGCAGAGTGAGAGTCTTGACTCCCTACTTTTGTGTGTTATGGTATGGACATTTATGGGATGACCATGCCTGTTTTTATCAGCGGTCATTTTTCATATACAGTGACAGGATTTGAAAATTACCATTTGCCATTTACTTAAATATCAACTCTTGTGTGTTAGGAAGCAGTCGACGTTGTGGTGGTGGGATAGAGCGTCAATCTTTGGAAGTGACAAGACGGGGCAAGGAGGTGCGAACTATATGTCTGTTCAGAGCATGAAGGCGGTTCAGGGTGGAGATTCTGCCAAATCAACCTTCGTACATGCGTCTCTCTCTTATTTCCGATCCATGTGCTATTTGAAAGTGATATTTTATATATTTTGTATATAGTAAAGGAAACTACATAGTACAATGAGTGTCGATGTTTAGGATTATAACAACGATTTGTATAAATTCTGTGACATGTGGCAGCGATTTTTTCCCATGTTGCCACGTTTTGGTGGTGTTGGTGGTGGTGGTGGTGGTCGGTGTGTCCCTTTAGATCACTCCCCCGGGTCGTGAGGGAGAGAGATAAACAGGTGGGTTGTGGGTGGGTAGGTAGGGAGACGGTGCTAATCTGATAATTGGCAGTCGAGCTGGCACCGCCGCACTCATGGGAATTCAGGAATCTGCCACACCTTGAACCGACTTCATGCTCTGAACAGACTATAGTGCTGCCGAGTGCCGTCAAGAAGGGCATCCGCTGAGACACTCGGTCACAGCCTCTCAAAATTGTCAACCGATGATTCTAGGGAGACGAAGTAAAGGAGATGGAAGAGTTAAATGTGTGTGTGTGTGTGTGTGTGTGTGTGTGTGTGTGTGTGTGTGTGTGTGTGTGTGTGTGTGTGTGTGTGTGTGTGTTACCCGTCAGTCAATGACAACGGCTTTCTAATAACGTATTGTCTTATCATTATTACACTATTATCACCGCTATTTTTCTTCCAGTTTTCTCACCCGGAACTTAAACTGTGTGAGAGTCATTGCATCTTCGTTATCTCTCCCGTTGTCATATTAACACCCACGTCTTTTTCCCTGGTCCCTCTTCGCTTCATTAACGACGCATTTCACATACACAAAACCGCTATAAAACATTACACTGTCGCTTCACGGGGACAGGACGCAAAAAGGTTGACAAACAAACACGACCAAAATTTCATAACTTTTTTTGATTCCCGGTGCACTTTTCACGCCATAATCGAGTCATCGGCGACATAAGTGATCAATTCAGCACTGCGGACCGTTTCTGGCTGGCCGTCCCTTCCCTCGCCTCGCCGCCCCGCTAATGGCTAACGAACAGTCATTTCCGGTCATCACAGCTCAATGTCCGGGGTCATTAAAGGCAATATTCCTCCTATAGACAGACACGGACTGGCTTAAGGTGTTGGTTTTATTCTGAATGTTGCTCGACAGTTTAATACAATATTTTATTAACACCCCTTCATAACACATACATTTCATCCATTCACTCACGCACACACCGTCACTGCATCAATGCCTCGCTTATTCACTGATGGATCCATTACGCGGATAATCCTTTACACAGTGTTACACGCTCCTGCGCTTATCACAGGTGTTTATCTTATAGGGAGCTACTACTTCCATGGTGGCAAAGTTTACTCGTAACATTATAGCATCTGCTACTACTACTACTACTACTACTACTACTACTACTACTACTACTACTAATAATAATAATAATAATAATAATAATAATAATAATAATAATACGACTATTTCTACTACTAATAATTATAATATTATCATATTACTAGCTACTAACAATATTCGGAATATAATGCCAGTAGACTTTTCTGATAGGGCTTGCTGGTGGGCCTCAACCCGTTATGGCACAGGCGAGTGTTTTATAGTGGCGCCAACTTGTTTGGTTCACGTGACCCCCCCCATCCCCACCCACCCCATCCCCCACGGAGCTGATCTTTGATCCTCTTTAGAGAGCTTATCTAGAGCCCAGGTTGACAGGTGATTTTCAGGAGAGCATGTGGGTAGTTTTAGGCCATTCGATGATGTCTGAAAATTGTCAGCTTGTAGCGGCAAGCAGGACCTGAAACCGGGACTTCTAGGACACCACGCTCACACGCTAACCACTCAGACACCGCCTCCATACTACTACTACTATTGTTGCTACCCCTACTACTGCTGCTGTTACTACTACTACTACTACTACTACTACTTCTACTACTACTACTACTACTACTACTACTACTACTAATAATAATAATAATAATAATAATAATAATAATAATAATAATAATAATAATAATAATAATAATAAAAGTAATAATAATAATAATAATAATAATAATAATAATAATAATAATAATAATAATAATAATAATAATAATAATAATAATAATAATAATAATAATAATAATAATAATAATAATAAAAATAAAAATAATAATAATAATAATAATAATAATAATAATAATAATAATAATAATAATAATAATAATAATAATAATAATAATAATAATAATAATAATAATAATAATAATAATAATAATAATAATAATAATAATAATAATAATAATAATAATAATAATAATAATAATAATAATAATAATAATAATAATAATAATAATAATAATAATAATAATAATAATAATAATAATAATAATAATAATAATAATAATAATAATAATAATAATAATAATAATAATAATAATAATAACAATAATGATCATAAAAGTCATAACATAAGGCAGACCCCTGTCAAGAACGCAGAGTCTATTGACATTCCCATTTTTGTTTTTGTATTGCAGTTTCGTATATTGACAGACCAATAAGCTGCGCAGTAACATCAAACTTTTTTTTTATTATTAAAAATGGAAAACAGTAACAAGTTAGTTAACAATTTAGATAAGTAAGCACTATCAAAAATGTATAAATGATCCCTGTGCAGAAATGTTCTCTGCGAGGGTCGCTCCGCCGTGATCATTACACACAGAGCGATGGTGGGGCTGGAGGCACGAGTGTTAATAATGTGAGTGTAAAAGTAGGTATTAATCTCGCACGAGCTACACCTCTTCGTTTCGATGAACTAGTGATGATGATGGTGATAATGGTGGTGGTGGTGGTGGGGATGAGGATAATGATGATGATGATGATGATGATGATGATGGTGATGATGATGATGATGGTGATGATAATGATGGTGATAATGATAATAATAATGATAATAATAAAAATAATAACAATAACAATAATAATAATAATAATAATAATAATAATAATAATAATAATAATAATAATAATAATAATAATAATAATAATAATAATAATAATAATAATAATAATAATAATAATAATAATAATAATAATAATAATAATAATAATAATAATAATAATAATAATAATAATAATAATAATAATAATAATAATAATAATAATAATAACAATAATAATAATAATAACAACGACAATGTGCAGGGGAAACAAACCATGGTGTCTGATTACATCCACGACCTCAGCGCTCACGAGGCGTAGTGATCGGGTTATTCCACCGTGCTCCCGAATATGCAGTGACGTATTCTCTGATGACAAAAATTGTCACATCATAGACATGCACATTCGCCATAGAAATCACATCATAGACGCATTCTTCTGGTCGAAATACGGAGAGCGAATGTGCGGGCTACTTAACAGTCGGTGCGAGGGGCAGCGTGTCGGTGAAATATTCGGGAAAGTAGCGGGACTAAGAACGAGGACAATGTTGTGTACCTAAACCGTGCACCGGGTGTGAGTGCAGCTACTTCGGTAAAATTGGTAGGGGCCTGGAAATTAGGCTTAAGGAACACAGGGCGGACGTAATACACCACCGCCATACGAGTGTCCTGATGGATCATAGTGACAGAAATAGACACTAGCCGCAGTGAAGCGATGCGAAGGTACTGGAGAGTGGCCTGCACTGGAAAGAAAGAGAAGTTACGGAAGTTTTATACTCTACAGTACATCTCCGAAAATCCCAACATGAACAAAAGACAGGAGATGTGGTGTGGACCGTATGGGCGGCCAGTAAACCCAAGTAAGGTACAGCCGCCGGCAGTGGCCCTTACACGGTCTAGGATAAAAGGGAAAGTAACACCTTCGTGACGGCCTCGGAAAGATAAGCACCGGTGACCTGATCTCTGGGCAGCGAACGGGACGTCTCATGGCACCTGTATAAAGCATGATAACATC
Organism: Eriocheir sinensis; assembly: GCF_024679095.1. Classification (NCBI taxonomy): domain Eukaryota; kingdom Metazoa; phylum Arthropoda; class Malacostraca; order Decapoda; family Varunidae; genus Eriocheir; species Eriocheir sinensis. The sequence continues at coordinate 12,496,181 of NC_066538.1, forward strand.
TGAGCCACCTCAGGTACCCTGAAGAAGCAGTAAGCGAGACTAGTCAGGAATAAATTCCCATCAATACACACGTGTTTCCTTCCTCCTCCATCACCTACTTCTCGAAAACGTCTTAACAAATATAATAATGATAACAATAATATTAATAACAATAGTAATAATGATAATAATAATAATAATAATAATAATAATAATAATAATAATAATAATAATAATAATAATAATAATAATAATAATAATAATAATAATAATAATAATAATAATAATAATAATAATAATAATAATAATAATAATAATAATAATAATAATAATAATAATAATAATAATAATAATAATAATAATAATAATAATAATAATAATAATAATAATAATAATAATAATAATAATAATAATAATAATAATAATAATAATAATAATAATAATAATAATAATAATAATAATAATAATAATAATAATAATAATAAAAGGAAAACGATAATAATGATAAAATACTAATGCTCCAGCAAACCTTTAATATTTTTAAGAGAGGCAAGGGTCATTTTATTTGCCCGTTTAAGAAAGAGAGAGAGAGAGAGAGAGAGAGAGAGAGAGAGAGAGAGAGAGAGAGAGAGAGAGAGAGAGAGAGAGAGAGAGAGAGAGAGAGAGAGAGAGAGAGAGAGATAGAGATAGAGAGAGAGAGAGAGAGAGAGAGAGAGAGAGAGAGAGAGAGAGAGAGAGAGAGAGAGAGAGAGAGAGAGAGAGAGAGAGAGAGAGAGAGAGAGAGAGAGAGAGAGAGAGAGAGAGAGAGAGAGAGAGAGAGAGAGAGAGAGAGAGAGAGAGAGAGAGAGAGAGAGAGAGAGAGAGAGAGAGAGAGAGAGAGAGAGAGAGAGAGAGAGAGAGAGAGAGAGAGAGAGAGAGAGAGAGAGAGAGAGAGAGAGAGAGAGAGAGAGAGAGAGAGAGAGAGAGAGAGAGAGAGAGAGAGAGAGAGAGACGAACTTCCGTTGAGAGCAGACGTGCGGCCGGTAGCTCCTGACCTCATCGCCGAGTCAGGTCAAGCCGGATCGAACCGGATAGCTACCTCGTCACCCACGGCCCACGGCCCAACGGCATCACCGCGCCCTACCACCTCGCGCCTCCAGTAGAGAGCACGTGTTCCTAGGATCCTGAGTGTGTGACCCAGCCACCACCGTCGCGCCCTTTAGTAGAGAACCGTGCTCCTGCGAGTCTGACCCTAGCTCACCACCGCGCCCTCCCGTCACCGCTGCGTCCTCTCATCCACAACCGCCGCGACCTCCACCATCCACGCCAGCCCTCACCGACACTGCCATCCCTCTCCGCCACCACCGCCAAGTGATCCTCACACCCCGGCCGCGACCTGGAGGACCACGTGCTCCCTACATCTCACGTGTGTGCTGCCCTCTGCGCCCCTCTTGCCCCCCACGTGCTGCTCCCTGCGCCCCTCTTACCCCCCACGTGTGTGCTGACCTCTGCGCCGCTCTTACCCCCCACGTGTGTGCTGCCCACTGTGCCCCTCTTACCCCCCACGTGTGTGCTGCCCACTGCGCCCCTCTTACCCCCCACGTGTGTGCTGCCCTCTGTGCCCCTCTTACCCCCTACGTGGAGGAGGAAGAAGGCGGACTGTGACGGTGTGACCCATAGAAACCTTCATATTTTCCCCATTTTCTTCACTTTCCCGGTCACCATGCTCGCCCTAAGACTCGCCACAGGCATGATGGGGGTGCGAAGGGGCGTCCAGGTAGCAGCAGCAGCCACAGCAGGAAGAGCAGGGGCAGCAGCAGAGACCAGGAGGGCAGCGGAAGGGTACGAGTTCGAGACGCTCGGGGTGACCGAGCCAAGACGGAGTGTGTTTGTGGTCAACCTGAACCGCCCTGACAAGCTGAACGCCATGAACGGGTTCTTCTGGAGGGAGATCGGTGAGTCCTTCGACAAGTTGGCCGACGACCCGTCCAGCCGCGCCGTCGTGTTGGGTGCTGAGGGACGCATCTTCACCGCCGGCCTCGATCTCATGGACTTTGCTGGCATCGTGGGCATGGGGGGCGGGGTTGAGGGAGAGGAGGAGGGGGCGACGGACGTGGCCAGAAGAGGAAGGGTTATGCACAGGAATATCAAGGAGTTCCAGCATTCCTTTAGTTCACTGGAGAGGTGCCCCAAGCCAGTGGTCGCGGCGGTGCACGGTGCCTGTGTCGGGGGCGGCGTGGACCCATCAGCGGCGCCGATATCCGATACTGCACCGACGACGCCTGGTTCCAGATTAAGGAGGTTGACGTGGGCCTGGCAGCAGATGTGGGCACCCTCCAGCGTCTCCCGAAGGTCGTGGGAGGGCAGAGTCTGGTGCGGGAGCTGGTCTTCACGGCTCCCAAGATGTTCTCCGCCGAGGCATTGCAGTGCGGTTTTATCTCCAGGACTTTTGAGAATAAGGAGAGTTTGGTTGCTGGCGCGGTTGAGGTCGCCGCCACAATCGCAAGCAAGTCCCCGGTAGCTGTCCAGACCTCTAAGATCGCGCTGGTGTACTCACGAGACCACACCGTTGAGGAAGGACTTGACTACATGGGTCACGGTGAAGCCGCTGGGCAGCAGCAGTGGTGGATTGGACTGCAGGCAGAGGATCTCTTTATGAGACAATGGCTGGAGTTCCAGGGTCCTAGTCAGCTGGACCGTGCCTAATTATTTAGGCCTGCGGTGTAGAGGAGTGCGGCGATCTCTACACTAAAAAAGCCTCCCTGGGAACCTGTTGTCGGTGTGAGCTACCCGTCCCTCCTCTCTATCGACGGTACTCCCATCCCTATTCTGCATAACAGCTGGTTCTTGTTTTCTCCTGAAAGAGATGTCTTCCGTGGGCCATTTGAGGTTGTACCTCCCGGCTTCTAGGTGGAGTTTCTGAGGGTTTTTTTTATACTCAAGGAATATTTCAGCTTTTTGGTCTCTCAGGAAGGCCGTCTGATACTCTCGAGAGTTGGTGATAGGTGCCACTGGCCAGGCCTCGAAAGGGTCGCAGAGTTGGGTTAGACGTTTCGGAGAGTGGGAACGAAATGCTGGTTCCTCTCCTCCCTTGCAAGCTCTGCTCTGTGTGACTACGCCGGCCCCGTTCTATGGGACAAAACTTCGAGGACAATAGCTGAAAAGCACCGGGTTGTGAAAGTCTCTCTCGTGACCGAGGCTCAGAACAAGCGATTGGTCTTTGAGGCGTTTTCAAGACCCTGTGGGAGCGAACTCCCAGTGTTGGAGGCATCTAACACAGCAGTATCTAATTTCCATGCACAATTTTTATCCGACTCAATTTATGGTCACACTTTAAGTTATTTCGAAAGCGCTTTTAATATTTGCCTAAACTGTTAACTCGCTTAAATTTCTAACAATGCCTTCGAACCTTAAGTGTGACGTCTGTCCCGGACGATTTGCAGCTCAATACTTTCAGCTGAGTAAAACTTGCCGCCTCTGCGTTCAAAGATTACAACTTCAGAAGGCTGTGACTGAATGGGAAGTCAAACATAATGATCTTGAAAAGAAATTCGAAGCCCTTCAGGAGTTTGTTTCAAATAATGTGGCAGTGACTCCACCATCGATGGTGGAGAGGCTTTCCACCGAGACTGTGCCCTCTCCAGACGAATCTACTGCTTCACGGGAGGACGTGCTACCTGCCTCACAGGTTGACTCCCAGCCTGCCTCACAGGCTAACCCCCAGCCTGCCTCACAGGCTAACCCTCAGCCTGCCTCACAGGCTAACCCCCAGCCTGCCTCACAGGACAACCGCCAGCCTCCCTCAGAGGCTGACCCCCAGCCTGCTTCACAGGCTAATCCCCAGCCTGCTTCACAGGCTAACTCCCAGCCTGCCTCACAGGACACCTTCCAGCCGGCCCAATTAACGCTTCTCTTCCTGCATCACAGGATGTCGGGTTCCAACCTGTAAGGAATGGAGCCAAACCGAAGCAGGCAACCAAGAATTTACTGACCCCCACTACCTTCAATAGGTTCCAGGTGCTGACAGACACCATGGAGGATGAGTTTGAGACTCGCCTAGTTGGGGACTCCATGGTGCGTGGCCAGCTGGTTGAGTTCTGCGGTCGCTCATCAAACGGCCGCAGAAAACGTTACTGCTACCCAGGTGCCAGACTGGACGACATCACCGCAGCGTGCGATGATGTCACGAGAAATGCCGACCGAAACACCCTCTTTGTCATTCACGCGGGGACAAATGACGTAAAGACAACCCGTTCTGAGGAACTGCTTGAGAAATACCGCCGCATGATCAAGCAGTATAAACGTAAAACGGATGCCAGTAACATCATAAGCTCAGGAATCCTCCCGAGGGTCGGTGCCGAATCTAGCTTTTACAGTAAGGCCTTCAGCACAAACAACAGACTTCAGTCCCTTTGGTCACAAGAAAACGTCCAGTTTGCTAACTTGTGGAACAGTTTTTACCCCCAGCCTGCCTCACAGGACAACCGCCAGCCTCCCTCAGAGGCTGACCCCCAGCCTGCTTCACAGGCTAACCCCCAGCCTGCTTCACAGGCTAACTCCCAGCCTGCCTCACAGGACACCTTCCAGCCGGCCCAATTAACGCTTCTCTTCCTGCATCACAGGATGTCGGGTTCCAACCTGTAAGGAATGGAGCCAAACCGAAGCAGGCAACCAAGAATTTACTGACCCCCACTATCTTCAATAGGTTCCAGGTGCTGACAGACACCATGGAGGATGAGTTTGAGACTCGCCTAGTTGGGGACTCCATGGTGCGTGGCCAGCTGGTTGAGTTCTGCGGTCGCTCATCAAACGGCCGCAGAAAACGTTACTGCTACCCAGGTGCCAGACTGGACGACATCACCGCAGCGTGCGATGATGTCACGAGAAATGCCGACCGAAACACCCTCTTTGTCATTCACGCGGGGACAAATGACGTAAAGACAGCCCGTTCTGAGGAACTGCTTGAGAAATACCGCCGCATGATCAAGCAGTATAAACGTAAAACGGATGCCAGTAACATCATAAGCTCAGAATCCTCCTGAGGGTCGGTGCCGAATCTAGCTTTACAGTAAGGCCTTCAGCACAAACAACAGACTTCAGTCCCTTTGGTCACAAGAAAACGTCCAGTTTGCTAACTTGTGGAACAGTTTTTACCCCCAGCCTGCCTCACAGGACAACCGCCAGCCTCCCTCAGAGGCTGACCCCCAGCCTGCTTCACAGGCTAACCCCCAGCCTGCTTCACAGGCTAACTCCCAGCCTGCCTCACAGGACACCTTCCAGCCTGCCCCACTTAACGCTTCTCTTCCTGCATCACAGGATGTCGGGTTCCAACCTGTAAGGAATGGAGCCAAACCGAAGCAGGCAACCAAGAATTTACTGACCCCCACTACCTTCAATAGGTTCCAGGTGCTGACAGACACCATGGAGGATGAGTTTGAGACTCGCCTAGTTGGGGACTCCATGGTGCGTGGCCAGCTGGTTGAATTCTGCGGTCGCTCATCAAACGGCCGCAGAAAACGTTACTGCTACCCAGGTGCCAGACTGGACGACATCACCGCAGCGTGCGATGATGTCACGAGAGATGCCGACCGAAACACCCTCTTTGTCATTCACGCGGGGACAAATGACGTAAAGACAACCCGTTCTGAGGATCTGCTTGAGAAATACCGTCGCATGATCAAGCAGTATAAACGTAAAACGGATGCCAGTAACATCATAAGCTCAGGAATCCTCCCGAGGGTCGGTGCCGAATCTAGCTTTTACAGTAAGGCCTTCAGCACAAACAACAGACTTCAGTCCCTTTGCTCACAGGAAAACGTCCAGTTTGCTAACTTGTGGAACAGTTTTTACTACGATTCAGACTTGTTCCTTCCTGATGGCTTCCACTTAAACCCTGTTGGAGCAGCCCGTTTCGGGAGGCTGCTCTGTGACCAAGTGGCTCTTCGAAAGCCAAAAAACGCGGAGGCGAGAACACCAGCAGCTCCACCGTAAGGGAGCACTCAACCCGCAAAACCCCCGACTCGAATCACATTAAAGCTTGCTATGTAAATGCTCGTAGCATACGTAACAAATTTGAAGAGTTAGAAGTCCTCGCAGCTACAAATCATTACCACATCATCGGAGTGACAGAATCTTGGATAGACACTTCAAATAGAGATTTCATTGCGGAATATAGATTACCGGGTTATACCATCTTTAGTCATGAAAGAGATAACAGACAGGATGGAGGCGTTATCTTTTATATCCATAACTCTCTCCAGCCAGTATCCGTGAAATCAGATAGTATAACCAATGTAGGCACGGTCTTCATTGAAATTAAAAATAAATCTCGTAAAATAGTAGTTGGACTTATCTACAGACCGCCAAGGCAGACTCTTGATATCGACCACGCATAAGCGAAATTTTATTATAGAAACAAAGTAGTTGCGAGGCAGTAATTGTTGGGGACTTTAACATGCCAGTGAAAAGATGGGGTGAACCGTTGAACTGTCATACAGGGCTCGACCTGTACACAAATTTACTAGAAAGTGATTTACATCAACACGTTCAAGAACCGACTCGGGAAAATAATATACTTGACCTTATCTTTTCAACGACAGCTGATCTAGTTAACGAAGTAAATGTTGGTCCAATTTTTTGTTCTAGCGATCACCGAACAATCACATTCAGCATCAATATGAAAGACAGTAAAGTAACTCCTAGTAAAGAAAAGGTGTCTGAGTATCAGAGAGCGAGTTTCGTAAGACTCCGATCAATTCTAAATAATTCTGACTGGACTGAAATCTCGGCGGAAACAGATATTGATAAATCTTGGGGGGCCTTCACCACAATATTGAACAATGCCATAAGCATATGCGTACCCTATCGTAACAGACGTTCAGCTTTTAAGAAGAAACCCAAATGGTGGAATAACGAAATTCAAAATAGCCAATCTCTTAAAAAAACGCGTATACAGTAGATACATATCAACTCAGAGTAAGGCTGATAAACTAGAGTTGGACAGAGTTCGCCGCGAAACCAAGAAATTAATAAAACGAAGCAAGAAAAATCTTGAAGAATATATAGCGGAAAAGAGTAAATGTAATCCTAAAGAATTTTTTAGCTATGTAAATAGTAAAAAGGCACCCACTTGTGGTATGGGACCGCTTGCTAATGATAATGGTTACCGTACGAACGATGAAAATGAAACGGCTACAATCCTAAATAACTTTTTCGCATCCGTATGTACCGACGAAGATTGTTTATCACCTCAACCGCCGGAGGTTAGAAGGACCGAAAATTTTTTAAGTGGCGTGCTCATCGTAGAAAGTGACATTTTACGCACAATTGAAAAGATTAAAGTAAGCAAAGCTCCTGGTCCTGACAAAATTACCCCTAGGGTCTTGAAAGAAATCAAACATCAAATTTGTAAACCGCTCTCCATCATATTCAATAAATCTTTAACAGCTGGAAAAGTTCCGTCGGATTGTCACACTAATTTTCAAAAAGGGGGACAAGTCTCATCCAGGAAACTATCGACCAATTAGCCTGACATCGATTGTTTGTAAGTTAATGGAGACTATCATTCGCGACAATATGAAAGAAGAAAATTCGAAGAAAATAATATGATAAAAGTTCGCAACATGGCTTCCGTAGTAAACGTTCGTGTTTGACTAACTTACTTGATTTTTTTCATTATATTTTTGAGGTGTTCGATGAAAGCAGATCAGTAGATATCATTTATCTGGATTTTCAAAAGGCATTTGATAAGGTCCCCCACCAACGATTGCTCAGCAAACTATTGGCGCACGGTATCTCGGGTAACATTCATAATTGGCTTGTGGACTGGCTCTCTGAGCGGAAACAGAGAGTAGTTCTAAACGTTGTTACATCTAATTGGCTCGACGTCAGAAGCGGAGTACCTCAAGGATCAGTGCTTGGCCCCATGCTCTTCTTAATTTATGTTAATGATATCGATGATGGGCTCACTTGCAAAGTATCAAAATTTGCTGATGACACAAAAATTGCTAATAAAGTAACTGCGACACTCGACGAAGAAGCTTTACAGTCAAATCTAGATCGACTTGCACGTTGGGCCAGTCAATGGGAAATGAAATTTAACGTTGACAAATGTAAAGTGTTGCACATCGGAAAAAATAACAATCGCGTTCGGTACGTTATGAATGACCAACAACTTTCTGCTGTAAGTAAAGAAAAGGATCTTGGAATCACTATATCAAGCGATTTAAAGCCCGGTCAGCATTGTTCAGAGGTAGTTAAAACTGCAAACAAATTGGTTGGCTTTATCGGACGAGTAATATCGGAAAAAGTAATATTAAAACTGTATAATTCGTTGGTTCGACCCCGTCTAGAGTACTGTGTACAGTTTTGGTCTCCCTACTACAGAAAAGACATAGAACAGTTGGAACGGGTTCAACGAAGAGTAACAAAGATGATTCCTAGGTTGAGAAATTTATCATATGAACAAAGGCTTAAAGAAGTAAATTTATTCAGTCTATCAAAACGAAGAATGCGAGGCGATATAATAGAAGTGTTTAAAATGTTTAAAAGATTCAGTGATATTAATGCGGAAGATTACTTTACAATTGATCGATCAAATAGAACAAGAAGAAATCACAATTTGAAGATAAGTGGTAAAAGATTCTCGTCGCACGAAGCTAAGCACTTCTTCTTGAATCGAGTTGTTAATGTTTGGAACTCTCTACCCTATGATGTTGTTGATAGTACAACAGTTACGGCCTTCAAGAACAGATTATACAAGTGTTTTGAATCCAACCAGCAACTAAGATATTACTCATTGTCGTAATAACGTTAAGTTCTTTCGAATACTGGTGTCCTTGTCCGCTTTTATCGCCCGGTCAGTGGTAGCAGTAATGGTAGTTCTTTCCTCTTTCCTACATAATTTCCAAGCAGTTTTCCCATGCTGCATGGTTCTTTTTCCTTTCCTGCCAGCTTTGGCTGGAGGGATGGGGGATGGGGAGGAGCCTTCGCCTTTGCTGTCCTTCATCTTCCACCTTTGATTAGATAGTTTGTGTAGCTTGTCACAAACAGCCTCGTAAGGACCAGCAGGTCTGCTGTTGTTTGTTCTTTCTTTGTGTTCCTGTGTGTACGTGTGTGTTGCCCTCTGCGCCCCTCTTACCCCCAACGTGTGTGCTGCCCTCTGCGCCCATCTTGCCCCTCACATGTGAGTTGTCCCCTGCGCCCCTCTTACCCCCCACGTGTGTGCCGTGTAACGGGCTTGTCGGGGGGCGTTTAAAGGGTGTTGATTAAGACTTCAGCTTCCTTAAGGCGAATTATATTCGTAGCCTTTATGTACAAGAAGCGACGGAGCGAGAGCGACTGTCGTTGTGTGTCAGTCGGACTCTCGTGAAGGAGTGGCGAGTTACATGTTGGAAAATAATTGTTACAATTGGTCACGTATGTCAAGGTGACCTCCACGCACCATCGGAGTGCGAAGTATACAAAACTGAGACGGTAAACACTGACGGACGACATTCCTATAAGGTGGCGTGATCTATCTGTCGTGGGTTTTTCCATTGACAATTGTATGCCTAATTCGTGGTGATATTAAATAATAATAATACATTGATATCCTACTATAACACTCGCCCTCTGCGCCCCTCTTGCCCCCCACGTGTGTGTTGCCCCCTGCGCCCCTCTTACCCCCCACGTGTGTGCTGCCCTCTGCGCCCCTCTTGCCCCCCACGTGTGTGCTCCCCTCTGCGCCCCTCTTACCCCCACGTATGTGCTGCCCCCTGCACCCCTCTTCCCCACACGTGTGTGCTGCCCCCTGCACCCCTCTTCCCCCCCCACGTAATTATCATCCAGCTGCTTCCTTTCCTCCGCATTCCGGAAGGGATTAGCGCCCGTCCCAGTACTGACCTGACCCCGACGCGTACCTCTCGACCCTCATGGCCGGTCCCGCCCTTACTGACTCCACCCAGGCAGTCCACCGCCACCACAAAATTCAGTGGGCGGGACAGTCTGGCTATCCTGGGGTTAAATTTTGCTGTGTGTGTAGTTACACAGTAAGACAAAAACCCTCGACAGCCTGCAGCCAACCAGACTGCCCAGATCTGGTGTTTGTATACTGTCATAGGGAAGGTTCCTTTTGCTGCTCGCGCACCGAGGAGATTAGTAAGGCTCGGAATATACCCCACCCTGTCACCTACGCGGACGCTGAGGACGCCGCCCCCACTTCCACGCCACCCTCCTCACAACCTGACCATCAGCCCCACCAGGCCACGACTAGAGAAGAGGACACTTCCACGCTACCTCCCTCACAACCTGGTCTACCTGTCGATCAGCCCCACCAGATGACTGAAGCAGCCATCGAACTTAGGGAGGAGCTCTTGGGCAACTCCACCGAGGATTTGGTCGACATAGTCCTCAGACTGAAGAACGAAAACTACACCCTGAAAAGCATCGTGAAGAACTACGAGCAACAGGACGAGTGGATCCGCCAACAGAGGGCATTGTTTGTTCAGGCCATTAGCACCATCGACGCCTTCTCGGGATCTAAACGAGCCCCCACTCTCCCCCCCGCCACTCAGGCCACCAGCGCCCTGCCCAGCAAAATAGACAGAGACTGGCAAGAAATTTGCTCCACCCACCCCGGCTGGCAGACCTGGTGGGGCTCAGGGAAGCCTGAGCCCCTGAGGTGAGTGACGACCGACTCCCCAGAGGATACACCTGCTCGCACTGCTACCAGACCCACGCCCCAGCCTTCACAACCAAGCCACCATTCCCAAACCTCCCAATCCCCCCCTGCCTCCCCAAACACTACCCTTGTCAATACCTCCCACCGTGGACCCACAGCCGCACGTCGCCACCCTTACCCCTCCCGCCACCACGCACCTGCTGCTACACGCTGCCGCCACTGGTGTCCATGTAATCGCTGCTGCTGAAGGCTGCTGGCATCGCGGATGAGTCGCTCTGTCCTCCTCTGCACTCTGTCCAGCAGCGAGAGGTGACATTGGGCACTACTCATCCAGGAGAGAGGGGAGTATTCCATGACGGGCCTCAGCTGGGGAGGGGCCCCAGAGGAAGACGGAACAACAACAACAACAACAACAACAACAACAGCAACACCAACACCAGCCATCGACAGGGAAGCAACACACCAAACAGACCACACTGCGGCAGGTGCCTTCAGCGGGGGCACACTCGCAACGGCTGCAGCGTCATCGTCTGCGACTTCTGCGGGAAGAGAGGCCACACCCACGCTGAGTGCAGAAAACGGAAGGCAGAAGAAAGGAACAGCCTGGAGTGCGTATTCTGTCTGCGACGAGGCCACACCGCTGACACCAGCTACACCCGGGTAGCCGAGGAGAGACAGGAGCGCTTTCTCAGAACCCTGCTGACGGAGAGACTACAACTCAACCCACCACCTACCCCCACTCAAACACAACATCCACACCTCGGGCAGATCCCTGGAACAGCCAACAACAACTAACCGGCCATGACGCAGAACAGCCTTAGAATCCTGTCAGCAAATGTACGAGGCTTCAGAACCAACGTTGGCGAGCTCACACAAGCCGTCCTCAGGAACCGAGCTGATGTGGTGGTGGCAGTTGAAACGTTTCTGAATGATGAGTGTGTGACAATGTGTGACAGGATTCCTGGCTACTGCCACTGGGAGCGACGCGATTGGACGGACAGACAGGGCGGAGGTGTGGCTGTTTGTTACCGGGAGGACCTGCAGCTACAGCCACTCTCTGCCCCTGTCGCCGAGCACATCGAGGCCATGTTCTGCCGCCTCCTCCTCGCAGATATGAGCGCCGTACTTCTCGTCGCCCTGTATCGCCCTCAGTGGCAAGGCAGCGAGCCCCTCACCTTCCTCACCGACCAGCTGGACACCATCCTGGCCACCTACGACTGCCAGAGCACAGCCATCGTGGGTGACATGAACCAGCATATGGTGAGCAGGGCCTTCACTGAGCTGACAGTGGTCCACGGGCTCACAAACCACGTCACCTTTCCCACCCACGTGGGTGGGGGCTCGTTGGACCCTGTCTTGACCGACTTGCCCGGGGACTCAGTGCACTGCCGCCCTCTGGAGAGAATCGGCAGCTCCGACCATAATGCAGTGCTGACTGAACTCGGCCTCAACCCCTCGCCTGAGGAAGCAAGGCAACGCGTCATCTGGCTGTGGCAGCGGGCAGACTGGCAAGCCATGAAGCGGGCACTAGCTGACACTGACTGGGACGCCACACTCAGTGGTGACGTTGACCACAATGTGTCAGCCTTCTCTGCCACTCTCCTCCAAGCCCAGAGGCAGCATGTCCCTCACAGGGCATATAAAGCCGACCCACGCGACCAGCCGTGGTTCGGCTATAGGTGCCGACTGGCTGCAGAGAAGTACAGCGCCTGGAGGCAATACAAGCGCCGTCCCTCCCAGCGCAACAAGGCTCTGCACCGCGCTGCATGCAAGGCCATGACAAGGACAGCAGCGTGGGCCAGGAAAAGGTGGGAAAACAGCCTCAGGAGGAAGCTGGCGTCCAACCAAGTTAACACTAAGCAGTGGTGGTCCTTGGTGAAGGAGAGGCAAGGCACCGTCACGCAGGACAGGATCCCGCCTCTCAAGACGCCTGCAGGGGGCCTGGCAGTAAAGAACCAGGATAAAGCTGACCTTCTGGCAACCCACTTCAACAGCAAGATGACTGTCGAGGAGCCAGACAGGCAGCCCCCCTCCTCCCCCGTCTGGGTAACTTTGTTCTGGAAAACCTGTTAATCACGGAGGGCAGAGTGGCCAAGCACCTCCGAGACACCAACACCAGAAAAGACCCAGGCACGGATGACATCAGACCTTTCCTGCTGAAGCACTGTGCAGGGGAGCTGTCGCACCCCCTCACACGCATCTTCAGACAGTGCCTAAGCGCAGGGGCCTGGCCGACCCTGTGGAAAGAGGCTCGTGTCACACCGGTTTTCAAGAAAAAGGACAAAACAGACCCAACCTACTACCGCCCAATCTCGCTCCTGTCGGTTGTTAGCAAGATCCTGGAGCGGATAATTGCTGACCAGCTGACGCGCCACCTGGAGGAGAACCATCTATTGTCTCCTCGTCAGCACGGGCTCAGGAGAGGTCACTCGGCGTCAGACCTCCTCCTGCTCAGCAAGTCTTGGCATGACGCCCTGGACTCTGGTCGCCCCTCACTTGTTGCCCTAGATATTGCTGGGGCATTCGACTGTGTGTGGCACAGGGGCCTCCTGGCCAAGCTAGAACAGCTCGGCATCACAGGGCAGCTGCTGCAGCTGTTTTCGAGCTACCTGCACGGCCAGAGTCTGAGGGTAGTGGTGAACGGGTGCACGTCAGGCAGTTACCCAATCACTGCCAGCGTTCCACAGGGATCAGTTCTGGGCCCGATTCTTTGGAACGCATACTTCGACGAGCTGCTCCGTGGCCTACCAGTGGCCTCAGCCTACGCCCACGACTGCACCCTGTCCCAGGGAGGAGACTGCGAACGTGATCGAAGCCACCAACCGCCAACTTGGTGACATCATGGCCTGGGGACGACGTTGGCACGTCAAGTTTGCTGCCGAGAAGACCCAGTCCATGGTCATATCGCGTTCGGGGGAGGACGCCAGACTCCTGCAGGGACGGCTGAAGTTTAGGGACGACACCCTCGTCATCAAGGACTCCATCAACATCTTGGGGGTGGAGGTCGACTCCAGACGCAGTTTCGACCGCCACCTGGAGTGTGTGGCGCGCAGAGCCTCCCTGAGAGTGACACTCCTGCGTCGCGTGCGGCACCTGCTCGACGCAGGCGGGCTCCTGAGGCTGTACAAAGCCCAGCTGAGGCCCGTCATGGAATACTCCCCTCTCTCCTGGATGAGTAGTGCCCAATGTCACCTCTCGCTGCTGGACAGAGTGCAGAGGAGGACAGAGCGACTCATCCGCGATGCCAGCAGCCTTCAGCAGCAGCGATTACATGGACACCAGTGGCGGCAGCGGCAACAAGGACAGCAGCTACATCACCAGCAGGACGCCCCCCGCTGTATGCTCGACAGCCTCGGTCACCGGAGAAGGGTCGGTGCCATCACAGCCCTACACAAGGCCCAGGTCCAACATACACCTCACCTGGCGGCACTACGGGTCACTTGGAGGAGAAGCCAGCACACCACGAGAGCGGCGGTGGCTAACGACCTCCTCCTTGAAATCCCGAGAAGCCGCACAGCCAGGTGCCAGAGGGCCTTCACGAGTGCCACGGCCCACCTGTGGAACGCCTTCATGGGTGAAGTGGGCGTTAAGGCAATGAAAACCCAGCAGGTGAAGGTGGCGGCTCATGCCTGGTGTCGCACTTACCCGCCCTAGTCACATCCGCCTGAGCACAAGCACAACTAGTGACAATGCTTTAAGATAGGCGACCTCAAGACAGAGGTCGTCTTTAGCATGGAGACAATTTTCCCGCCCCTTCTGTCATATGTATCTTATGTTTAAATAAATAAAAAAGAGAGAGAGAGATGTGTGTATGCCTTTGTTCATTCGCTATTTGATACAAAGAATGGCAGAGTTGGTCAAAAAGGAACGTTTTTCTTCAAAGTTCTCAAATATTAACCTTGTTGAGCCCAACTTTACTCGTAACCTTCTTGTGTCTGGCAGATCTCTCTCTCTCTCTCTCTCTCTCTCTCTCTCTCTCTCTCTCTCTCTCTCTCTCTCTCTCTCTCTCTCTCTCTCTCTCTCTCTCTCTCTCTCTCTCTCTCTCTCTCTCTCTCTCTCTCTCTCCCCCCAGCAGCCTCCAGAAATAAACTTATGAACGACCTCACATTAATATTTTCCCGAAAAATAATAGTTTCCTCCCAGTAAAGAATTGGAGAAATAAGTACTCCAAGTTGAGGGAAAAAGTAATACATTGCTTGTTATATCTTTGGGGCACGAAATACGTACGCACACACACACACACACACACACACACACACTCTTAAGTATGGAGTAGGTAAGAAGACACCCGGATCGGGCGTAAGCCATCCCCGGTAATTTTTTTTTTTTCGGCCTGTAGCGCCGGTAGGCTTTCTTCAGGGGCCTGGTGGTCGGCCCAAGCCCGTCATGGCTCAGGCAATTTTTTTTATAGTGGCGCCAGTTATGCCAATATTTTCGGGAGGCAAGGGTGTGCTGCAAACTCTTCCCGTAACCTCACCTTCCATTTACTTATTGTCATTAACACCAGAGAGTACTAGTTCAGCATACTCTCTAAAGACATATTCTCTTACTTTCGATACCTCACTACACACACGTAACACACTATTTTTTCAAAATTATAAATAAAATTAAAAGAGCTTTAATTAACTCAGCCTCGTAGTCTTCATCTAGGGGGGGGGGGGGCAACAAATGCCCCCAGATCGGACTCCACCTGAGAGGTGTCTTCAAAGCTCTTTTCACTTTTTTTTTTATCAATTTCTGCAACATTCGCGGTCTTCGTTCTAATTTCCATTCTGTGAAACATCACACCTCTAATAAACCTAACCTTCTCTTTTCACCGAAACACAGGTTTCTGAGGCTACTGACAGTAATCTCTACTCTGTTTCCTCCTATTATATCCTAAAATTCAGCCCAAAGTTGGGTGTTGCGTCTACATACGCAACGACACCACTTGCTCTTGTGCCCACAACCTTGACTCTTCAGAATGCCGCTACAGGGGAACAATTTTCAGCACCGAGTGGCCTAAGACTATACACATGCTGTCCTGAAGACTAACTATCAACACGGACATTAGAGAAAATCTCTTACAGTGGAGCAAAGATGAGTTCCGAACGGCACAATGAGCCAAGCAAGATGGCGCCACAATAAACACTTCCATGCCGCACTAACGAGCAGCGACCAACCAGCAGGCGCCATCGAAGAAGCGATCCGGCGCGGTAGACCAAACGTAAATATATATATATATATATATATATATATATATATATATATATATATATATATATATATTTATATATATATATATATATATCTCTCTCTCTCTCTCTCTCTCTCTCTCTCTCTCTCTCTCTCTCTCTCTCTCTCTCTCTCTCTCTCTCTCTCTCTCTCTCTCTCTCTCTCTCTCTCTCTCTCTCTCTCTGTGTGTGTGTGTGTGTGTGTGTGTGTGTGTGTGTGTGTGTGTGTGTGTGTGTGTGTGTGTGTATGAATGAACATACAGAGAAAGAGAAAGAATGATTTTCATCAGACACGAGAATCCACGGACAATCACTTTCGCAAACTTGATTTAAAGCCCCAAAAAGTAATTATCAGAAAGTTAAGGAAACTAAAGAAAACATCCCAAGCGTTTAAAACGAGGCCAAAGGTTGAACGACCCAGGGTGTGTGTGTGTGTGTGTGTGTGTGTGTGTGTGTGTCAACAGCAGCAGTAATAGTAGTAGTTATTGTAGTAGTAGTAGCATTAGTAGTAATAGCATTATATGAAGAAGAAGAAGTAGTAGTAGTAGTAGTAGTAGTAGTAGTAATAGTATACTTTAATTAAACAATAGTAGTAGTAGTAGTAGTAGTAGTAGTTAGTGTTATAGTAAGGGAGACGGTGACCGCCCGGTGCCAAAAGCTGGGATGTTTCAGTCACCGCCGAGTGGCCAAAGACTAACCATATGCTCTCCAGAAGACCACATATCAACCCGCATTCTAGATTCTAGGATCAAAGATGAGCTCCGGAGGGGGCAGCATGAGCCAGTGCAAGATGGCGCCATTATAAAACGCTTGCCTGCGCTAGAACGGGCTGGGGCCGACCATCAAGCCCCATGAAGAAAGCCTATACTGGCGCCATTGACGAAAAACGTTAAAAAAAAACCGTAGTATAGTAGTAGTAGTCGCATAAATCTTTGCTTTCCAAACTACCCTCCAACGGATTTTATCCTTCTCCCGGTACCTTTATCTCCAGTTTCCTTTCTGGCCGATCTATCTCTGCTATGGTAGACGGTCACTGTTCTTCCCCTAAACCTATCAACAGTGGTTTCTCGCAGGGCTCTGTATTATCTCTCACTTTCTTTCTGTTGTTCATTGATGATCTTCTTTCCAAAACGAACTGTCCTATTGATTAACACGCCTTTGAATCTACTCTGCTTTTAATAAAAGACCCATCCAATAGGAACTACATAATTCCAGTCTGGAGGCCGCACGCAGTACGCTCAACCTCAGACCGTGCTTTCATTTCCGATTGGGGCAAGAAGAACTTGGTGTCCTTCAACGCCTCAAAGACTTAATTTTTCCACTTATCCACTCGACACAATCTCCCAAATACCTATCCCCTATTTTAAGACAACACTCAGCTCACACCTTCTACACTAAATATCCTCGGTCTATCCTTAACTCAAAATCGCATTTGAAAATTTTATATCTCCTCTCTTACTAAATCAGCTTCCTCGAGATTGGGCGTTCTGTATCGCCTCCGCCAGTTCTTTTCTCCCGCATAATTACTATCCATATATAGGGACATTGTCCGCCCTCGTATGGAGTATGTATCTCATGTGTGAGGGGGTTCTCACACAGCTCTCTTGGACAGAGTAGAGTTAAATGCTCTTTATCTCATTACCTCTCCTTCTCTTACTGACAGCCTTCTACCTCTTAAATTCCGCCGCCATGTTGCATCTCTTTCTATCTTTTATCGATATTTTCATGCTGACTGCTCTTCTGAACTTGCTAACTCCATGTCTCCCGCCCTCCCGTGGCCCCGCTGCACACGACTTTCTACTCTAGCTCATCCCTATACTGCCCAAACCCCTTATACACGAGTTAACCGGCATCTTCACTCTTTCATCCCTTACTCTGGTAAACTCTGGAACAGCCTTCCTTCGTCTGTACTTCCACCTGCCTATGGCTTGACCTCTTTCAAGTGAAGTGTATCAAGACACCTCACCACCAGAAATTGACCTCTCTTTTGGTCAATCTTCATGTTTTCTTTTCTAGGAGCAGCGTATAGCGAGCTTTTTTTTCTACACTTTCTTTTTGTTGCCCTTGAGCTGCTTCCTTAACTGCAAAAAAAAAGAAGAGAAAAGAAAGAAAAAGCGGTAGAAGTAGTAGAAGCAACAGTAGCAGAAATAATAATGATGGTAGATATGCAAAATTTCCATTAATCTAAGCTTGAATTTGTAAATCGTACTGTATTTCGGAGCCTGTATGTTGCTGTCTGGTAAGACATGGCGAGGAGGTAGAAAAAAAGATCAATTACTGGTCAGTATATGAGAGAGAGAGAGAGAGAGAGAGAGAGAGAGAGAGAGAGAGAGAGACTGTAATGAATTTACAGGCCAAACTTTGAGGAAGATAATTGTTTTGTGGTTAATTTGTGGAAGCTAAAAAGTTTCCTCAATCTCAACCATGACAAAAAGCGGAAAAGCGAGGCAATCATTAGAAACTGGCGGCGTGAACACGGAATCCTCAATTGGCGGCTCCCTGCCCCCCAGATCCCTCCCCCACGCGCCGCCTCCTTCCGCCTACATCCCTCCTCCGTGCCGGGTTTGCTGATGCCGCCCCGCTAACCCTTGTGAACCTGAGGCGAACCACAAGGACGCGAGGGGTAAAACATACTGACGTGGCACAGTTGCAGTATTCCTTTACCTATTATGATTCGCGAAATAAACGTTCATTTAATACCCCAATTCCTGCAACAATATTATAAAAGGAAATTTAAATAGAAATATACAGCACGTAAGAAAACCGGAAGAAAACTACTCACGGGTTCGAATCCGCCGCTACCACCTGGGATTTTTCAGTCACCGTCGAGTGGCTTAAGACTACCCACATGATGTCTTGAAGACCACCCATCAGCCCGGACTCTAGAGGAAACCGTCTAAGTGAATCAAGAACGAGCTCCGGGGGGGCAGCATGAGCCAAGGAAAGATGGCGCCACTATAAACACTTGCCTGCGCCATGACGGGCTGAGGCCGACTACCATCCAGGCCCCTCAAGAAAGCCTACCAGCGCCATAGGTTGACACGTAAAAAAAAAAAAAGACTATATTTTTCTCTAAGGCACACCAAGACCATGTGACTGGGATATTTACAATAAATACGAAGCATTCCAAGACGGCAAGCCTTAGGTATGATTTGATATTTTTCTAAAAAAACAAAAATCAGTGACACCAGGCAACCGAGGAAAAAAGGCATCAGCAGGAAGGCGAGCCCATAAGAGGCCAAACTCCTGCGGCGATCAATCTTGGCGGTGCTTGAGGTTGGGACAGCCAAGGTTTTAGCCAACACCTCCAGGCCACCGAGGGCGCTGACTCTAAACACTGGCTGAGGCAGGTCAGTATTTTACTCCTTTTTCTTCTTGTCTTTTTCTTTTTCTTAATCTTAAGTTTATCACTTTCGTTAAATGTTTATCATGTTCTTTCTAATTTAATTAGAAAATAGAAATAACAAG
This sequence comes from Eriocheir sinensis, assembly GCF_024679095.1. Classification (NCBI taxonomy): domain Eukaryota; kingdom Metazoa; phylum Arthropoda; class Malacostraca; order Decapoda; family Varunidae; genus Eriocheir; species Eriocheir sinensis. The sequence continues at coordinate 12,515,480 of NC_066538.1, forward strand.
CGATGTTTTTTTTTTAAGATTACTTTGAATTTTATACAGTTTCACTATTGCGACTGAATGCAGAGGTTCAGACAAAATAAGGCATAAAATGATACAAAATAACGTTTTAAATGAGACATAACTAACATTCAGATTTTAATTTGTATTATTGCAACATATTCACAGCTTCACTTTCATTAACCTTCTATAAAGCGTGTCGTCTTTTCTTATGACATCCAATAATTCATAGTTTTTTTCGCGTAGCATAGGTAATGCGAACTTTGAAAGCTTACGAAATGGAGAAACAAAAAAGAGAAAGTGGATGTACTCTCTTGTGAAGCAGTCAGTTAAAATAAAAGGCTTCAACGGAACATAACGTGAACGTTCCTGGAATAATAGTATATGTTTATACTGACAGATATAATAAACATAATCTATAACACATCATTATTCATGTCTGCTTCCGTACATCTTAAACAAAGGCCTTTTGAACAAGGACCGATTCATTGCCAACCTGCCTCGTGGAAGGACAACGGAGAAACCGATTGAAAGCATTATAAAGGCTGCTATTCTCTGCCTGCGTAAGAACAAACTATAAATCACAAATAAGTTAATGCGGAACACAAGAAAACAGCAGGAGTTTATTCATTATTAACCAGCCCACACATGCCGACGCTGAGGAGCCGCCGACGAGGACTGTGCGGCGGAGGATGAAATAAAGACGCGCCTCGAGCCTCATCGTGCGGCGACGACTTTTATTTCAGGTGATTTCTGCCGATATTAGACCGCCGGGCGAGTTACAAAGGACTCCGGCGGTCGTAACTGTTATAGTGGCTCGTAGCGGTGAGGAGGCAGAGGAGGAGGAGGAGGAAAATGAAGCATGGAAACATGGAAGAAAATGCAACAAAAAAAACAGCGAGGTAATAACAAGGGTGTCTGATTTGGTAATTTAATTTATTCATCAGCCATATCAATGAGCTGCCGAACAAGTCATAGCACTACTGCCTCCGTACGGGAATGTTCAACAAGCTCCAGTCACAACGAAGCAACAATAAATGTGATCATCAAAAGAGCTGTTGTCCCATTAATTTCGCATGGATGTCTTTTGCAATGGCTGATGACTCGACTCAAGAAATATACCTGTCGTGTTTATATTGCACCGCCCTGTTTCAATCAGTTAACCTTTACTTCTCGTTATCGGGTTAGTTAGCAGACCCTAAAAAAAATAGACGTTACTGACCGTACGTAAAAATCAGAATCATCACTCGATGGTATTGAACTTACTCTTAGACCTGAATCAGTTCTCCTGTAGTCGCCTCTTTTCAAACTTAGACATGAAATAAGGATTGGGTGAAGGAAGTATAAGCAATATAAAATAAGATGATGATGATGATGATGAGGAGGAGGAGGAGGAGGAAGAGGATATTGATAAAAGGAAACGGAGAAAGAGAGGAGGAGGAGGAGGAGGAGGAGGAGGAGGAGGTAAAAAGGAAGGTACAGCAGTATGAAGGAAAACGAGAAGCAGTAGCAGAAAAAGAAGATAACATAAACTACACTCACGGAGGAAGACTCGGCTAAGTGGAGGATTAAAAATGCAAGGATGAGAAATACCAGATGATGATCAGGACGACAAGATGGAGGAGGAGGAGGAAGAGCTGCAGAGCTAAGGAGAAAAACTAAGGATCTTGCCATCCATACTTCTGGCGGTAAATTGAGCTACGTCGTTAATAGCTTTACATTATAAGATATTTTTCTTGTGATTTCGGATGACATATCAGATAGTATTTTTGGCACGTGTTTTCTATTTTGGTATAGGAATAAAAGTATCCTCCAAATAAAACCGGCAGCTAAACGTTATCAGTTTTATCTTTTCTTTATTTATGTGTTCTCCATTTTGACAGTTGAAAAAAAACTTTGATCATCGTAATAATAATAAGAAGAAGAAATGAAATAATTACGCTAAATTGTTCTTTTTGAGATTTCCTATCTCTCTCTTTCTATCTTCCCTTCTAAATTAAAGAAAAACAACTGTCCCCACATGTGTTATATAAAAATAATAATGATCGATAGGTTCATTTCCTTTTTGTCTGTTTCAAATGTTCTAACACCTGTAAAAAATAAACACAATGAAATAAATGCCAGTAACAAAACTTTAAATAATAAAAAAAATAATGTATACAATTTAGCAGTTTTTCATTGTTACTTTTTTAGCACTGCCTTCCTCTTCCCCTTTTGCCACCAGTGTGCGCGATAAGCGCCGATATAAAACACTCGGCCTGGGGGTAATGCCGCGTAGGGTTTACAGCGCGTTACTCCCCCACCCCACACACGTCGCCTTCATTTCCATATAATTAAAGGTTCCGTCGCTCTTTTAATCCCAGTGGTGACGCAATGCCGGTAGGGGACACACACTGCCTCCCTCCTGGACACCCGCTACAACCACAGGAGGAGGAGGAGGGGAGGAGAGGTAAATGTCGGGAGGAGGAGGAAGAACTGCGAGCCAGCAAGAGAATGGAGAAAAATGTTGGACAGATGCTTGATGGAGTAAAGCTTAGGTGGGGGAAGTATCAACGAAATAGTAAAAAGAGGGAGAGCTTTAGGAAAAGGGAGAGTCAACGGGAGTTTTGAGAAGGGTATAATCAGGGGAAGGAGGAGGAGGAGGAGGAATACGGATAGTCATGAGGAAGTGGACGAGAATATGTGTGGTCAGAAAATAAAGATATGGAAGAGGAAGAGGAGGGTGAGAGGAAACATGGAAACATGGGCTAGCAGGCAGCAGAAAGCCTGTTGGCTCATTACTAGGCTGCCTGCGTTCAGTGATTTAATCAATCCGTTTGCCATAGGAGTGGCTTGCGGGGAAGGATTAAAGCACTTGTGTATCTACTCTTGGGAACGTTCAGTTCCCTCCCGATGCAGCAAAGTGGCGATCAATGCGTTTCTTGAAGAAGTTGATGGTCTCTGCGCTAACCACTTCTGCAGGAAGGCTGTTCCAGTGGCGAACAACTCTATTCGAGAGATAACTCCTGCCGATGTCGGTATTGCATTGCTTTGCTTGAATTGTTTTTCCGTTGTTTCTTGTTCTCAGGTTGGTTTTTTAGCGTGAAGAGTTTGGAGTGATCAACGTTGCTGAGCTTGTTCAGGTACTTAAAGACTTGTATCATGGAGAAGGAGGAGGAAGAGGAGGTGGAAGAGGAAGAGGAGGATAAGGGTGTTAGAGAAGAGGGAGGAGAGAGGAAGAGGGTGAAAGATAAGAAGGAAGAAGAGAAAAAAGGAAGAGGAAACAAACATGGAAACATGGACTAGCAGGCAGTAGAAAGCCTGTTGGCTCATTACTAGGCTGCCTGCGTTCAGTGATTTAATCAATCCATTTGCCACAGGAGTGGCTTGCAGGGAAGGATTAAAGCACTTGTGTACCTACTCTTGGGAACGTTCAGTTCACTCCTGTTGCAGCAAAGTGGCGATCAATGCGTTTCTTGAAGGAGTTGATGGTCTCTGCGCTAACCACTTCTGCAGGAAGGCTGTTCCAGTGGCGAACAAGGAGGAGGAGGAGGAGAAGGAGGAGGAGGAGGAGGAGGAGGAGAAAGGAGAGGTGGAGAATGAGAAGGAAAAGGAGAAAGAGGAGGAGGATGGGAAGGATGAAGGGGAAGAGGAGGAAAGGTAGTAAGAGGAAGAAAGGGATAAGGAGGAGGAGGAGGAAGGGGAAGAGGAGAGGACGAGAGGAAAGAGGAAAAAGAGTAAGAGAGAGAAAAAAATTAGTTGTCTTAAAGACAAGGAGAAGAAATAGGATGACGAAATGTGGTTAAGAGAAAACACTCATGGATGCAAGGGAAATGGACGGCCAGACGATAAA
>NC_066538.1:12521808-12526808 GCF_024679095.1 Eriocheir sinensis
GGCGCGGCCCAGAGGCTGGGCACGAGGGTTGGCTTTGTGGGCGCGAGCACGCGGCGCACACCCTGGCTGGCCCCGGAGCTGCTGGGCGGTGGCCGCTGCTCACGCGCTGGGGACGTCTTCTCCCTCGGCTACGTCCTCAGCAACATCCTGGACACCTGCCACAGGTACTACCCCGCCCTGGACATTCTCGCCGAGGCCGCCATGGCCGCAAACCCTGCACAGCGACCCTCGCTCAAGAAGATCATCAAGACGGTCAACAAGTTCACGGGCCAGCGGGACGAGGCGGCGAGGAAGGTGTAATGTGTATATTATAATGTACATGTGTATGTATGACTGTACGTGTGACGACACCCGGTCGGTGTCGCACAACAGGATGTCTAACAACACGTCGTGCTTTTGGCCGTGGGAAGCTGTGATGAACTGACACTAGGATCAGCAAATGATGACTTTCATCAACAGTCATCAACCGGAACCCACACCCTTCCGGACGAACTACAAGCAAATAAAACGGGCGAACAACGCGGAGAAGAGAGAGAAGACGGGTGACGGGCAGGCGAGCGGTGCTCTGCCGCTCCGCGCCCTGCAGCGGTGTGGCTGTCTCTGATTTCGTGCGTCTCGCTCACGTAAACTGTAAACCTTATGTAGTACAACTGTTAATATAGTTAAAATACATTTGGTATTTGTATCAACCTGAGAGAGAGAACTAAAGTGAACTAAAGTGAACTTATAACGGCTACCGCTCGGCCACATATCACTTAACTAAAAAGGCTATTGTGTTATCTCACCTTACTACAATCAACTTGTGAAAGCAGGCAACGGTACACCGGACCTCACGTGAGATAACAGTTCGCGCCTTAAACGTAACACTTCACAAAAACCACGTTAAAAGTAACACTAATAATCGGGTAACAAAAATAAATCATTTGCTGATCCTAGTGTCAGTTCATCACAGCTTCCCACGGCCAAAAGCACGACGTGTTGTTAGACATCCTGTTGTGCGACACCGACCGGGTGTCGCCACACGTACAGTCATACATACACATGTACATTATAATATACACATTACAAAGGAAACCTTCGCCCGGCGAGTTCGCAAAGCCTTCTCCCGACTCTTCCCGCGCCGCCGTCGGTATTAAGGAGACACAGGACCCAACGGAGGAGGGTTTTACTAAGGAGTCAAATTGTTCCCTCAAGGCTACGACATCTTCTTTCTTTTCCTTTTACTATTTCCACTGTATGAAGCTATACATTCTTTTACTTTCTTGCTATTTTAATATTAGCACTTTTCGCATACCTTCCCATCACCTACAAAACATCCACACGATTTCTTTATTCATTTAACTTTTCTCACCCATCCATTAAGCTATGTACATTATTTTATTTACTTAATTGATGTTTTCTTAAACAATGTTTCGCATACTTTTTTATATAATTGTTTATGATTTTTTTTTCATTGTTTTGATAATATCGAAACCCATTCTTTGTTAACGTTACTTTATTTCCTTTACTTAAACTCATTTCACTCCTATACATATTTACCTACGTTATTACTTACTATACTTTTAGTTTTGTTATGTTATTATCCTTTTTTTTCCTCCTATTTTCCTTCTCTTCTACTCCTTTTCCACTTCATTTAACTTAAGTTATAATCTCGGTTTCTGGCTCCTTTCCTCATTTCCTTCGTTCATACCTTTCTTCCTTTCCTCCTTCCTTCTCCTCAAAGTCTTCACTTCTTACTTCTCGTCTCTTCCTCTTTTATTCTTTTACACACTTCCATTTCACTTCACATTTATCAACTCTTCCCTGTCCTTCCCACTCACTCTTCATTAACCTCTTCCCTCTCCTCTCTTCTCCCCTCACCTCTCATTTGCTTGCTTACTCTCTCTCTCTCTCTCTCTCTCTCTCTCTCTCTCTCTCTCTCTCTCTCTCTCTCTCTCTCTCTCTCTCTCTCTCTCTGACCTCCTTTATCTGTGGACATCTGCCCGACAGTTGGCCTTTGCAGCGCGCGGATACACACACACACACACACACACACACACACACACACTCACAGCCCCTGACTACACGCCCCTACAACACATTCTGGACCGACGGCAGAGCTGGACGCAAGATAACCACGCCACCAGCGACACCAACAAGGTGGTGATGCATTTTCACACCTCCACCACTGCCATCCTACCGCCAGCTCTGAAGGTTTTCCCTCACCAGCTGTAGGTCGTTAAATCTACCAAACTACTTGGGCAGCAAGCTGAGCTGGGGCAAGCACGTCACCACCATTATCAGGGCGACTTCCTACAAACTTTTCATGCTGGGGGGCATGAAAGCACTGGAAGCCCCCCAAAGGACGCTGAAGGACCTGTGCACCACCTTCATCCTCCCCAGACTCCTCTACGCCTCTCCTGCTAGGGCTTCCTCCATCAACAAGACCCAGCTACGCCAATTAGAGCGAGTGCAAAAGCGTGCTTGCAGACAGATTCTGGGCAGTTCTTACACTAACTACGAGAATGTACTCACCCAGCTGAATATGCCCACCCTACAGGACCGATACCAAACGAACCTAACCAAATTCGGCAAGTCCCTCCTCCACAACCCCCGTCATAGAGATCTACTCCCACCCGCCCTCCCTCCCCCTACTAGACCCACAAGACACAACAATATTCTCGTCCCGGTCAAAACTCCCACGGACAGATATCGGTTTAGTGCGATACCGACGCTTGTGAGGGTCATTAACACCTTCATGATCACATGACCCCTCCACCCCAACACACACACACACACACACACACACACACACACACACACACTAATGGGTAGGCGGTGGCCGAGCTGGTAGCGTACTGGGCCCACATTCACCGCGTGATGGACGACGCGGGTTCGAGTCCCCACGCTACCACTCGGATTTTTCAGTCACCACCGAGTGGCTTAAAACTACCTACATGCTGTCCTGAAGACCACCCATCAACCCGGACTCTAGAGGAAGCCCTCCAAGCGAATCAAGAACGAGTTCCGGGGGACAGCATGAGCCAATGCAAGATGGCGCCACTATAAACACTCGCCTGCGCCAGAACGGGCTGGGCCGACCATCAGGCCCCACCTGGAAGAAGCCTTGGGCCGACCATCAGGCCCCACCGGGAAGATGCCTACCGGCGCAATAGGCAACAACGTAAAACACACACACACACACACACACACACACACACACACACACACACACCTCAACCACCCTTCCGCACTTCCCCATTACTCATTACATAAATCTCATTATACTTTGTGTACTTTCAGCCTTATGACTGCCAACAAGTGAATAAACAAATTATTATTATTATTATTATTATTATTATTATTATTATTATTATTACACACACACACACACACACACACACACACACACACACACACACACACACACACACACACACAAACAAATAAAAAACACTCACGGATTAAGCGACTTTCCTAAAGGGTCGAACTATACAACCGTCCTTAACTAAGAGTGTTGATAAATGGAAAAAAAAATGAATGCTAAAATGACTTAGATATCAGGGTAAGTGTTGATAGTAAATTCCTGATAACTCAATAAGGAATGAAAAGACATAAATAGCCTAACAGTTATCATTTGACAACAAATGAAACGTAGGTTAATAATAAGTTAGTAATATTAATAAGACCTAAATCGTCTCAGTTAAATATAAAAGTGAAGGAAAAAAGTATAATAACAGAAATATATATAGTAAGTAATAGAATGTAGGCAAACAAATAGAAGAGTCAAATGATTTTAAGTCCAGGAATGGTTTTCGATATTATCAAGAAAAAAAACAGCTCTCTTTAACGATTATTATAAAGAAGTATGCTAAAAATTGTTGTCAGGAAATCATCAAATAAGTAAATACAATAATGTACATAGCTTACTGAATGAGGAAAAAAAAAGTTAAATGGATGAAGACATCATAGAGCTGAAAGATGTGCATTATGTTTTGTAGGCGTTGGGAAGGAATGCGAAAACCTTTGATGTAGAAGTAGCAAGAGAGTAAAAAAAAAGAATAGCCACATACATTGGAAATAGTTAAAGAAAAAAAAAGAACATGTCGTAGCCTTGAGGGAACAACTTGACTCCTTTGTAAAACCGTCCTCCGTTGCGTCCTGTGTCTCCTTAATACCGGCGGCGGCGCGGGAAGAGGCAGGAGAAGGCTTTGCGAACTCGCCGTGCGAAGGTTTTCCTCCTCGCCGCCTCGTCCCGCTGGCCCGAGAACTTGTTGACTGTCTTGATGATCTTCTTGAGCGACGGTCGCCGTGCAGGGTTTGCGGCAATGGCGGCCTCGGCCAGCACGTCCAGGGCGGGGTAGTACCTGTGGCAGGTGTCCAGGATGTTGCTGAGGACGTAGCCGAGGGAGAAGACGTCCCCGGCGCGTGAGCAGAGGCCGCCGCAAAGCAGCTCCGGGGCCAGCCAGGGCGTGCGCCGCGTGCTCGAGCCTACAAAGCCAACCCTCGTGCCCAGCCTCTGGGCCACGCCATAGTCGATGAGCGACACCTGCAGGTAACCGTCGATGGCCCGAGATACAGCCACGTTGTTCTCCTTGATGTCGTTGTAGGCGTAGCCGCGGGCGTGGAGCTGCTTCACGCCGCGGGCGAGGGACAAGAAGGCCGCCAGCCTGTCAGTCTCGCGGCAAGCGAGGCGGGGCAGGTCGCAGAAGGTGTTGTGGCCGCGGAAGGTGGTGAGCATGGCGGGGAAGCCAAGGCTGGTGCCCAAGTAAAGGCCGTGGGGGCCCCCGCCGCGCCGTCCAGGTCCAGCAGGACGTCAAACTCCTGGTGGAACATGGCAGTGAGGCGGCGGTCCCTGGCCAGCTTGAGGCAGCACAGCTCGCTCTCCACCTCCACCAGGTACACCGTGCACGTGGCGCCGCGCCCCAGCACCTGCTTGTGCTCGGCCACCAGCGTGTTGATGCGCTCCTGCGTCAGCTTCACGAGTCGGGTGCTGTGTTGGAAAGCCATGGCTCGTTGTG
>NC_066538.1:12529308-12581808 GCF_024679095.1 Eriocheir sinensis
GTTTTTGGTGATACTGAGAGAAAAATAAACAAGATAAACACGAATAACAATAATGCAGACTACGGTACTGATGATAATGGAAGTAGTTTGTTGGTTGGGAAGTAAAAGATAACAAAATAATAAATAATGCTGGGGGGGTTGAATATGACCATTAGAGAGAGGATAGAAAATAACAGACCAATAGTGTGTAAAAGCGCCGGATAGTTAAGTAGCTCATTAGGAATATGAAGATTGAATGAATTATTAATTAATCTTCGTCCTGCGCCAAGTTGAGGTTCTCAGGATTCATTACAGCGACGTCACCTTCAGCAGCTTCAGTTAGCCAGGTAATTATAGACGCCCCGAAGAAGAGGAAGAGGGGGAGGAGGTCAGAGGAGGAGGAGGCGGGGGGCAGAGGTAGGAGCAGGAGCAGGAGGAGAAGCAGGAAGAGGAGCAGCAGCAGAACAAGGAGGAGGAGGTGGGAAGAAGGAAAGAGATAAAAGGATAAAAGGAAACCGGAGGAGGAGGTGGAGGGTGAGAAGCTGAAGGAGGGGGAGACGGAAGAAAATCTACAAGCAAAAGGATGTGGAAAAAGAAGCAGTAGCGAGTAAGGGAAGAGGAGGAGGATAAGAAGGAGCAGGAGGGAAGAAAGCAAGAGAGAAGAAGTGGAGGAGTATAATACCAAAGACTAATGCGGCAACAACTAGGAGTGACAGGAGAAACATAAGGCGATAAAACAATAAAGCGCAAGAGAAAAAAAAAAACACTAAGTGGAGAAAACTAGACGTGGTGGACGAAAAGGAGGAGAAGAAGAAGACCCAGACACAGAACTATAAAAGGAAAATGTAACATAGAACCTTTTAGCCTCAAATGATATTACGTGCTGTAGTGGCAGAGCTACCTGACCTGACTTGACCAGAGTATTCCCCAGAGACACAATAATCCTCTTAATTCCTCACCTGCGTCTCTCTCCCTCTCGTCCCTCGCTCGCTCCTCTCTCGCCTCTCTCCATTGCCCCCCCTCTCTCTCTCTCCCACTTGCCCCTCTCTGTCTCTCCTTCCTCACTCCCTCTCGTTCCCTCTCTCTCTCTCTCTCTCTCTCTCTCTCTCTCTCTCTCTCTCTCTCTCTCTCTCTCTCTCTCTCTCTCTCTCTCTCTCTCTCTCTCTCTCTCTCTCTCTCTCACACTTATTCTCGCTTATTCACGCGCGCGTCCCTCTGCCCTACGAAAAAGAAAAAGAAAAGCAAATACATAGATAAACACTACTCACTTGCTCTCTCCTCCTTACCAAGATGGCGCTAAAGAAATGTTCGACTTGCACAGGAAACTTCTCTGGTCATTTCTTCTCGGGACGATCGACCGTCTGCAAGATCTGCCTGTTGACACAGCAGATGGAAACGAGACTCCTTCAACAGGACGAAAGGCTGACGGCTGGCGAGAAGAAGATCACCGAACTAACAAGTACTGTTGATACCTTGCAGGAGTTTATCCAGGCCAACATCGTCGCCCCTGCTGCAAGTGACGCCTCATCACCCTCCGCACCTGCACTCGATGCCCAGCCACCTTCCGAAGAAGACACGTCACAGGTGACCGGTAGAGCTGACGCTGAATGCTTCACCCCCGTGAGAGGAGGAGCCAGACCCGCCCCTAGAGCCATTTATCCTACTCATTGCTACAACAGATTTGCCATACTGGAGGAGGAGGACGAGGAACAGAGCACCTTCTTGGTCGGTGACTCTATGATTCGCCATCAGGTGGTTGAATTCTGTGGCAGAGTCCCCCGTCGTAGGCGTAACTACTGTTATCCTGGAGCTGGTGTTGACGACATCACAGCTGCCCTGGACGAGGTCACCGCTGTGGCCTCTAATGACTCACTCTTTGTTATCCACACAGGTACAAACGACGTCACCACGACCCGGTCTGAGGAACTGCTGGACAAGTACCGTAGGCTCATCCAGCAGTATAAGTCTAAATCCCCTAATATTTTGATTTCAGGAATTCTACCACGGACATGGGATGAGGGCGACTTCTACAGTAAGGCCTTCAGCCTCAACAACCGCCTGCAGACTCTCTGCGGAGAGCTTGACGTCGAATTCTTTAACGCCTGGAACGATTTCTACGGCCAGAGTAAACTTTTCCAAAGGGACGGCATACACCTGTCCCCCATCGGGGCAGCCAGATTCGGAAGGCTCCTCAACAACGCCGTACGTAACGCCCGAACAACAAAAAACGACTCTCAGCCACGTCCTTCCATCCCGCCCGTGTAAATAGACACCATACACCGCAACAGACTCGTAACATTGAACCCGCCAGTACCACCACCTCTATTACCAAGCTTCAAGATAACCTAAGAGTTCTTAGTTTCAATGCGCGTAGCCTAAGAAACAAGTTTGATGAACTGCGATGTCTAGCTCTGACAGAAAACTTTGACGTAATTGCTATAACCGAAACATTTATCGACACCACTAATATTGATTTAAGTTCCGAATACAACATAGATGGCTACAGATTCTTCAACAATGATCGTGTAAACCGTAGAGGGGGTGGTGTCGCCCTTTTTGTCAAAAGCTACTTGCAACCCACTGACAAAACACCAAGAAACAGTAACGTTGAACATTTGTGCGTGCGAGTAAACACTGCAAAAGTCAATTTAAATATATCTGTCACTTACAGGCCTCCGGGGCAATCACTCAATGCCGATCTTGAAATGTACAGCGTCTTAAGGCAGTCACTTAATAACAGCGACTCACTGATACTAGGAGACTTTAACCTCCCCCATATCGACTGGGCGACACTGTCGGGTACAGAAGGTGAGTCCCACAGAATGATCGAATTTCTAGAGGAAAATTATCTAAGCCAAATGGTTTCTGAACCAACTCGACAAAATAACATACTTGACCTTGTTATAGCGACCCAAGATAACCTAGTCAGTAATGTCACGGTAGGAGAACACCTCGGTTCCTGCGATCATAAACTAGTGCGCGTTGACATTAGAGCTCAAACATCGGTGACTGAAAATAAAGTAAAGGTGCCCAATTTCAAAAGAGCCAACTTCGTAGAAATCCGACGAAAACTAATAGATATGCAACTATCAGATGACGGCAATGTAGAGGACGCCTGGCTAAGCTTTAAAAATCACTTACTCACGCAGCAGGACACATTTGTCCCCTTGTGCGAGAAGCGAATTAACACTAATAAAAGTCCACCTTGGTTTAATAGCGAAATTAAACACTCAGTCAAGGAGAGAAAATTGTCTTACAGGTTAAAGAAAGAGCAAAGCACGCCCGAAAACATTAGACTTTATAATGATGCCAGGCGACGAGTTAACAGATTAGTGCGTCAGGCAAAACGTAGATATGAAGAAAATATTGCAGCCAACTGTAAAAACAATCCGAAATCCTTCTTCAGTTACATAAACAACAGAAAGGCGATCAGAAGTGGAATTGGACCTTTAACAAACAGCGACAGTGCACTAGTGACTGACAGCCAGCACGTTGCAAACCTATTAAACAATTACTTTTCCTCGGTGTTTAATAATAACAGTCCTCCCGCCACCACCAACAACACCAGTACTAATGTAAATCCCGAGCATGCATTGTCTAACTTTGAAATAAAACCCGATGAAGTCCTTAAAGCCCTCAAATCACTTAAAACAAATAAAAGTCCTGGACCTGACAAAGTATATCCAACTCTGCTGAAAGAAACAAAGAGTGAAATACTCTCCTCCATCACAACCGTATTCAATATGTCCTTGCGACAAGGCATCGTCCCTTCAGATTGGAAGAAGGCTAACGTGACACCGATTTTTAAGAAAGGAGACAAAAAAGTACCAGGTAATTACAGGCCCATTAGTCTAACTTCGGTTGTAGGTAAGCTACTTGAGGGCATAATTAGAGACAAAATTGTGAGTTACCTTGAAAGCCACTCATTGATTGGGGACTCACAACATGGCTTCCGAAACAAAAGATCCTGCCTATCAAACCTATTAACCTTTTATAACGACCTCTTCACTGTTTATGACGTAACCAAATCACTGGACGTAGTCTATCTTGATTTCCAGAAAGCGTTTGATAAAGTCCCGCATCATAAATTACTTTACAAATTAAAGCAAATAGGTATTGACGGTCAAGTAAACCAATGGATCGCGAATTGGTTGAGCAACAGACAACAAAGAGTAGTGATTGACGGATTTAACTCAGAGTGGGCGCCTGTCACTAGTGGCGTCCCTCAGGGCTCGGTCCTTGGCCCAGTGCTCTTCATTATATACATGAACGACGTGGATGTTGGACTCAATAACCGCATTAGTAAATTTGCAGACGACACAAAGATTGGTAACTCGGTTCTGACTGACGAAGACAGGCAAAGCCTCCAAGAGGATTTGCACAAAATTTCAGCTTGGTCGGAGAGATGGGAGATGCCCTTTAACGTAGACAAGTGCCAGGTCCTTCAAATTGGAACGAGGAATAAGAAGTTCGAATACGAAATGCGCGGCGTTAAACTCAAAAGCGTTCAATGCGTCAAGGACTTGGGGGTCAAAATCGCGTAAAACCTCAAATTCTCACAGCAATGCATCGATGCAGCAAATAAAGCGAACAGAATGTTGGGCTTCATTAAAAGAAACTTTGTATTCAAGAATAAAGATGTAATACTCCCGCTCTACAACAGTTTAGTCAGACCCCACTTGGAATATGCGGTACAGTTTTGGTCTCGCCACCATGCAAAGGATATTGCTAAATTAGAAGGTGTTCAGCGTCGGGCAACGAAAATGATCCCTTCCTTGCGCAACAAATCCTACGAAGAAAGGCTTTCTACCCTTAACATGTTCTCTCTTGAGAAACGTCGCCTCCGAGGAAAACTGATCGAATATTTTAAAATACTTAATGGTTTCACGAATGTAGACAGATCAACATTGTTTATGATCGATGACACTTTGCGCACGAGGAACAATGGCGTAAAACTCAGATGTAGACAAGTAAATACAGACTGCACCAAATTTTTCTTCACCAACGTTATAGTGCGAGAATGGAATAAGCTTCCCCCATCAGTGGTCCAGTGTAACACGATTGACTCCTTCAAAAATTCGCTCGACCGTCACTTCCTTCAACTTAATATCAACTAGAGTAGAAATGCAACGTTTTGGAGTGTTCTGATTAATGTAAAATCACTTAGGTTTAAGGACAGACCACCAAGTCTGGACCATGGGGTCTGTGTGGTCTGATTTTCTATGTAAATCTATGTAAATCCTAGAAACGTTTTATTTTTGTAGGAGGAAGAAAAAGAAGAAGACATTTAAACGTGTGATACATGTAGGTACGGAATGGAGAAAATACATTTAAAGATGTGGAATTGTTTAGGCAATGATTGTATAGAATATAAAACAGTGACTAAATTGAACTCTACGTAATATGACTTTTGATAAATTAGAGGCAGGTTGGCCTATACAAGGCGGCTCCTGTTATCCTAACCCCACCTTACCTCACTATCCATGAATTTATCCAACTTCTTCTTGAATGTATCTTTGGTATTGGCACCCACTCTTCGTCTCATCAGCTCATACTGATAGTCTTCTACCTCTTAAATTCCGCCGCAATGTTGCCTCTCTTTCTATCTTCTATCGATATTTCCACGCTGACTGCTCTTCTGAACTTGCTAACTGCATGCCTCCCCCCCTCCCGCGGCCCCGTTGCACTCGACTTTCTACTCATGCTCATCCCTATACTGTCCAAACCCCTTATGCAAGAGTTAACCAGCATCTTCACTCTTTCATCCCTCACGCTGGTAAACTCTGGAACAATCTTCCTTCATCTGTATTTCCTCCTGCCTACGACTTGAACTCTTTCAAGAGGAGGGTATCAGGACGCCTCTCCTTCCGTATATGATCTTCCTTTCGGCCACCTCTTTTGTTTCTTTTTTAGGAGCAGCGAGTAGCGGGCTTTTTTTTTTTATTATTGTTTTCTTTTTTTGTGTGCCCTTGAGCTGCCTCCTTTGTTGTAAAAAAAAACAAAAAAAAACATGACTGTCAAGCCTGTTCCATTCATCCACCACTCTATTTGTGAACCAATTCTTGCCTATGTCTTTGCTGAATCTGAATTTGTCTAACGTGAGACCATTGCTACGTGCCCTATCTGGCTCTTTTACTAACAGAACCCTATTGACATCTCCTTTATTAAAGCCCTTCATCCATTTTTTCTTACGTCTTCGCCTGTGGCACCGGTAGGCTTGTTTGGAGGGGCCTGATGGTATGGCCTAAACAATCAGGCAAGTGTTTATGGTGGCGCTATCTTGCATTGGCTCATGCTGCCCCCCGGAGCTCATCTTTAATCCTAGAATCTAGAGTCCGGGTTGATAGGTGGTCTTTTGGACAGCATGTGGGTAGTCTTAAGCCACTCGGCGGCGGCTGAAAAATCCCGGCTTGGCGGGGCAAGAGCCCGCGTCGTCCTGAACGCAGCGCCGTCACGCTATCCACTCATGCACCGCGTCCCCATTAATAGACCTCAATAAAGTCTCCTCGCAACTTTCGCCATTCTAGAGAGTGTAGATTTAAATGCTTAAGTCTATCCTAATAGGGCACGTTTCTCACACCTTGAATCATTTTTGTCATCCTTCTCTGTACAGATTCTAACATCTTGATATCCATTCTATAGTAGGGTGACCAGCACTGCACCGCGTAATCAAGGTGAGGTCTAACTAGGGCTAAGTAAAGTTTGAGGATGACCTCAGCGCTCCAATTGAGATGAAACCCAGTACCCTGTTTGCATGATTCTTAGCCTGAATGCATTGGGCCCTTGGACGAAGGTCAGTGCTCACTAAGACTCCTAAGTCCCTCTCACACCCAGACCTGTTTAGAGGAGTGCCATTTAAGGAGTAATTATGTGAGGGGTTATTCCTACCTACACTCAGAATACTACACTTCCCGACACTGAATTCCATCTGCCACTTCCCCGCCCAATCATAAAGTGTGTTAAGCTCATCCTGGAGAACGCTTGCGTTCTGATCTAATTGGATTACTCTACCGATCTTGGTATCATTTGCGAACTTACTGACATCACTACTAATTCCTCTGTCCAAGTCATTGATGTAAATGATAAAAAGCAGCGGACGCAGCATCGACCCTTGTGGGACTCCATTCGTAACACTGCCCCACTCAGATTTTTTACCATTGATTTGCACTCTCTGCTTTCTACCACCAAGCCACGCCCTGATCCAGTTCAAGACTTTCCCATCTACGCCGTGAGCCTGTAATTTTAGTAATAGCCGATGATGAGGGACTTTGTCGAACGCTTTACTGAAATCTAGATATAATATGTCATAGCTTTCATCTCTGTCAACCGCATCGATTACTTTAGTGTAGAAGGATAATAGATTTGTAAGGCAAGACCTACCCTTCGTGAACCCATGCCGTGACTCTTGAATTAAACTATGCTTCTCTAGATGGTCCCGAATGCTCCTAGCTATAATTGACTCCAACATCTTGCCTACAACTGATGTTAAGCTAATTGGGCGATAATTTGAGGTGGCTGACTTGTTTCACTTTTTGAAAATTGGCGTCACATTAGCTACTCTCCAGTGGATGGGCACGTACCCAGAATTTACAGACATCCTAAAAACATCGGTAAGTGGGCCACTGAGAAACTCCTTGCATTCTTTCAGGACACGCGAGAAGATTTCGTCTGGGCCTGGCGATTTGTTTTTCTTTAACCTACCAATCTCATCCTGGACTACCTGCCTGGTGATGGTCACATCTCTCAATTTGTCGTTATCTTCTCCCTCATATACCTGAACTCTCTCCGGAGTGGTTGTTAGATTTTCCTGTGTGAAAACTGAAAAGTAATAGTCGTTCAACATTTTACTCATATCTTCCCCATTCTCGACGAGCTCCCTTGTGTTTGTTTTCAACGGTCCAATTCTGTCTCTTGTTTTCGTTATGTATAATCTAAAGAAGGGATCGCTCTTGACCTCGTTGGCTACCCTAATCTCGTAATTACTTTTTGCTAGGCAGGTGGTCTTCTTCACCGATCTGGCTAGTTCGACATACCGACCCCTGTGGTGGGTTTCCCCGTTCTTTATTTTCCTATAAATTCCTCTCTTCAAGCCAATCTCATGCTTGAGTCCTCGGGTCATCCATTGAGGGTCGTTATTTCCCTTTTTACGTGCTTGATAGGGGATATGCTGTCTCCGACCCTCTGCTATTACTCTAATTAAATTATTGTAGGTCAGCTCTACATGGCTCCCCTGTCCTCCAGGCACCCGCCCTGAGATCTGGCCCTCATCTAGCCCTAAAGTTTCCCGGTTAACCTCTTCAAGGTGTCTTCTGAGCCCCTCGTAATCGGCTTTTCTAAAGTCTGGCACCATCACAGTGCTGAGCTCTTGGGTCATCGGCCAGTCTAAGTTAACCTAATTTCCTTGTGATCACTACCACCTAGCTCACCCTCAACGTCTAGCTCATTGATCATATTCTCGATGTTAGTTACGACCAAGTTCAAAACGTTGTTACCTCTGGTAGGCTCAGTAACTGCCTGCTTGATAAAATTATCCTGTATTACTTTCAGAGAATCCTCAGACTCTACATCTCCCACCACGCCTTCCCAGTCCATATTCCTAAAGTTGAAATCCCCCATGATGCAGACATTTTTGTTTCTGCATGCTCTGCCAACCTCTTGTAGTAATATGTATGTGTCCTGTTTGCCTAGATAGGGTGGCCTGTATAGAACCCCGAGAGTTTGTTTGTCTTTCCCTCTGTGAAAGTCCACCCAAACTGACTCGGGAGTCGCCGTTTGTTTGAACAGAATTGTTAGCAGTACATTTGAGTGTGTCTTTAACATAGAGAGCCACCCCTCTCCTCTTCTTCCCTTTCAGTCCTTGTGAAACATCTGATAACCATCTATTTCCAATTCCGAAATGAAGTTTTTGTTTGCAATATCCAACCATGTTTCCGTGATTGCCATGATGTCGAATTTCTCGACACATGCTTTCCCCCTCAGGAGATTTATCTTGTTCCTGAGACTGACTGTTGGTATAATAATCCGTTAGACCATCCTTTGTTGCAGATTTTTTATTTATCTTTGGCTTCCTAGTCACCGTCTGCGATGCACATCCATGGACGATAGGCCCTCCCCCCCTCGCCTATCCTAAAAAAATCCTGCAGTGCAAGTGATCGGACCAGAAAATTGATGGAGGAGGAGAAAGAATAGAAGGAGGAGGAGGAGGAGGAGGAGGAGGAGGAGGAGGAAAAGCAGGAAGAAGACGGGAAGGAGAAATATGAGGAGGAAGACGAGTTTGAGGAAGAGGAAGAGTATTAGGCGCGGCTCCCGCAACACACGGTAAGTCACATTAAATCAAGCTTCTGCGAGGAGTGAGAAGGCGGACACGAGGGAGGCAAAGAGGAGGAGTCTTATCTTTCTTCTTCCTCCTCCTCCTCCTCCTCCTCCTCCTCCTCCTCCTCCTCCTCCTCCTCCTCCTCCTCCTGCTTCTCGTTCTCAGCCTCCTCCTCTCAGCGGAGTCAGTAGTATTTCCTCTCCTCTTGGGGATTCAAAGACAAGCCGGGAAAACAACGCACTTTTCTCCTCCTCCTCCTCCTCCTCCTCCTCCTCCTCCTCCTCCTCTTCCTCCTCCTCCTCCTCCTCCTCCTCCTCCTCCTCCTCCTCTTCCTCCTCAGTAATCACCTCAGTCTTTTATTTCTTGTTTGCTATTTTTGGTTTGGTTTACTCTCCTTTCTTTTCACACGTTTTCTTTATTTCCTAAGCAGTATTGGTCCTCCTCCACTCACATCTTTATCGCCGCATTCTCATAAGCGTATTGTTTAACTAAAAGTATTTGTTTTGTTGCTTCAGACTTTCTATTTTCATCTTTTCTATATTACTATTCTCTGAGCTCCTGGACGCAAAACGAAAAGCAACCAAGTGACATTACCGCTACAATTTTTTTTTATTACAACAAAGGAGGCAGCTCAAGGGCACACAAAAAAAAACAATAATAAAAAAAAAGCTCGCTACTCGCTGCTCCCAAAAAAGAATCAAAAGAGGTGGCCGTAAGAGAGGTCAATTTCGGGAGGAGAGGTGTCCTGATACCCTCCTTTTGAAAGAGTTTAAGTAGTAGGCAGGAGGAAATACAGATGAAGGAAGATTGTTCCAGAGTTTACCAGCGTGAGGGATGAAAAGGTGAAGATGCTGGTTAACCTTTCGTAAGGGGTTTGGACAGTATAGGGATGAGCATGAGTAGAAAGTCGTGTGCAGCGGGGCCGCGGGAGAGGGGGAAGTATGCAGTTAGCAAGTTCAGAAGAGCAGTCAGCGTGGAAATATCGATAGAAGATAGAAAGAGAGGCAACATCGCGGCGGAATTTAAGAGGTAGAAGACTATCAGTAGGAGGAGGAGAGCTGATGAGACGAAGAGCCTTAGACTCCACTCTGTCCAGAAGAGCTGTGTGAGTGGAGCCTCCCCACACGTGAGATGCATACTCCATACGAGGGCGGACAAGGTCCCTGTATATGGATAGCAAATGCGCGGGGGAGAAGAACTGGAGGAGACGATACAGAACGCCCAACCTCGAGGAAGCTGATTTAGCGAGAGAGGAGATATGAAGTTTCCAGTTGAGATTTTGAGTTAAGGATAGACCGAGGATGTTTATTGATGAAGACGGTGACAGTTGAGTGTTGTCGAAGAATAGGGGATAGGTGTTTGGAAGATTGTGTCGAGTTGATAGGTGGAGAAACTGAGTTTTTGAGGCATTGAAGGACACAAGGTTCCTTCTGCCCCAATCGGAAATGATAGCAAGGTCTGAGGTTAAGCGTTCTGCAGCCTCCAGTCTGGAGTCGTGTACTTCCTGTTGAGAGGGTCTTCTATTGAAAGAATTTGAATAATGCAGAGTGGAGTCGTCGGCGTATGAGTGGACAGGACAGTTTGTTATGGAAAGAAGATCATTGATGAATAACAGGAAGAGAGTGGGTGATAGGACAGAGCCCTGTGGAACGCCACTGTTGATAGGTTTAGGGGAAGAGCAGTGACCGTCTACCACCGCAGAGATAGAACGGGCGGAAAGGAAACTGGAGATAAAGGAACAGAGAGAGGGATAGAATCCGAAAGAGGGCAGTTTAGAAAGCAAAGACTGGTGCCAGACTCAATCAAAGGCTTTCGATATGCCTAGCGCAACAGAGAAAGTTTCACCGAAACGGCTAAGAGAGGATGACCAAGAGTCAGTTAAGAGAGCAAGAAGATCGCCAGTAGAACGCCCCTTGCGGAATCCATACTGGCGATCAGATAGAAGGTTAGAAGTGGAAAGGTGCTTTTGAATCTTCCGGTTAAGGATTGATTCAAAAGCTTTAGATAGACAGGAAAGTAAAGCTACAGGGCGGTAGTTTGAGGGATTGGAACGGTCACCCTTCTTAGGCACAGGCACAGGCAATAAGTGATGTCGTTGCGTACGTAGGCGCAACATCCAGCTTTGGATTGAAATTTAGGATAGAGATAGTAGGAGGGAACAGTGTAGAGGTTGCTGTCAGTAGCCTCAGAAACCTGTGTTTCGGTGAGGAAGAGAAGGTGAGGTTTAGAGGAGGAGAGATGGTGTTCCACAGAATGAAAATTAGAACGAAGACCGCGAATGTTGCAGAAATTGATAAGGAGGTTCGAGGAGTTATTAGGACACCTCTCAAGTCGGCAGCCAGAAGGGGAGTCCTCCCTGGGGGAATTTATGGCTCCCCCTCCCCCAGGCGGGGACTCCGAGGCGGTGTTTTCGTTAGCCATTTTGAATTGTGATTTTTGGGAAAAGGTGTGTGTGTTGTGTGAATGTAGTGTGGTGTAGAAAGAGAGAGGAACTGTCTTTTGAGAGCATGCTGAACTGCTCTCTGGTGTTGATGAGACAAAAGGGAAACGGTTAGTGAGGACATGGGAAGGGTCTTTGAAGAGCTTCAGCACCCTCCTCGCTTCTCATATATCCTCTCCGAGAGTAGCTCACGCCCGTTCGGTAGGTGCCTACGGTCATTTCACTAATCATTCACCGCCTTAGAATTATCACACATTAAGCGCAGTGTTTAACCTTCAGGATGTTGCTACTGAGACACCATTTCTAGTATGCTACCGGGTTCCTGATACTCCTCTTGATTTATTTTAGTTTCATTTATTGTATAAGAGCTTCGAATAACTTTCCGTGTGTGTTTTGAGGGCGACTTTGTTTACCTTGTCGCTGTATCAACTCTCCTTCAGGACGGCGGCACCAGAGCACCCCTTGAACGCCCTCTCTCCGACCCTCGCCCATTACTCTCTCACCTCAGCCGCGTCTCCCGCCTCGCCCCGGCCACTGTGTATTTATCTTCTTATTGACGCGTCTTAATGGCATTCTTCCACCTTCTAAACATTGTCAGGGAGGTAAGTCGCCTTCACTCCCCACTTCCGCCTCGTCTTATTGCTGTTGCTGATCTAAATGGGAACTGAAAATATCTCACTCAGGTACTTACAATTTTGACGTTCATTTACATATATTATCTGGGCTCAAAATACTGGCGTGGGGATAATGCAGATCTCTTCGTAGCTTCATTCATTCCCGTTGCAAACTTTCTTCAAATTAGTATTTATGTTCTTTCCAGACCTACTGGACCTGCTGACGTATTCATTCATTTCTCACTCAGAGCCAATTCCCTCGCGCTGACTAATGACTCACTGCCCTGATTTTGAGATGCATAATTTTTCTTCCCGCCAAGAGGCAAACACTCTCCTCATGTTTTTTTCTCTTCTTATTATCATTATAACTATTTTGTTACAATTACTGCTATTTATGATGATGACGACGATAATAATGATAATAATAGTAATAATAATAGCAATAATAATACAGTAGTAGTAGTAGTAGTAGTAGTAGTAGTAGTAGTACTGCCCACTACCCAGCAACGGATCGAACCGATAAACCTGCGTCGTTGGCCGCCTCGCCACACGAGGACCATAAGGAAGCTTCTCAGCGCACTGTGGTAAACATCTTGTCTTATCATTCACTGACTTAACAATAGCTATCATTATTGTTATTATTATTATTATTACCATTGATATTCAATTATATAATTTTGGTACTTAATTATATTCAATATTAAAAAGCTCTAGTTAACCATTTCAATATTTTTTTTCCTTAATTTCATTCTTTTCTATTTCCCTTTGCATTTTAAACCAATTATTTCACGTTGGCCAACATAATGAATACTTTATGACGGCAAAACATGAGCCTTTCATTATAGTGTGAGCAATAAGATCCATTACTGACCTTCCTTCGACATTCAAAGTTAACTTTTCCACCTTGACAGACACTATCAGTCTATCTATGCTGGGATAAATACCTTTTCATCTTCATAATCTATTCTATATAGACTGCCGCTACCGTAACAGTGTAGCAAACATTTTATTTATTTATTTATTTATTTTTTTTACTTTCCAGGACAGCCAGGAATCATCTGACTGGATAACGCTTCTAGCGCTTCATCTCCTTTAGACACAATTGCCAAATTATTTACTTTTACGTTCTTTGTGCATGGTGACTGATTAAAAAGTTTATTTTTATTTTTTTTTATTTTACGTGCCAGCCTATGGCGCCGGTAGGGTTTCTTGCGGGGCCTGGATGGTAGTCGGCCGCAGCCCGTCGTGGCGCAGGCAAGTGTTTTATAGTGGCGCCATCTTTTCTTGGCTCTTGGTGCCCCCGGAGCTCGTTCTTGATTCACTTGGACGATTTCCTCTAGAGTCCGGGCTGATGGGTGGTCTTCAGGAGAGCATGTGGGTAGTCTTAAGCCACTCGGCCGTGACTGAAAAATACTAGGTGGTAGCGCCGGATTCGAACACGCGTCGTCCATCACGTGGTGAATGCGGGACCCGCATGCTAACCACTCAGCCACCGAAACAAAAATGCTGATCACAAACTATCACCAATCAGTCCCTTATGTTTCTTTTATATTTACAAGTAGCAAAAACAAATTTTCCCTAACTTCGGCCACAAATGGCCGTCATAAAAGCCGCTGAGTCGCTATTCGTCCATAGTGACCGACACTAACCTTTTATCTCAACCTCAAGAGGCAGAATAACTATCAATATCCTTGGGCCGCCAACTACTGTCATGCAATGCAGAGTTACTCTCCTCGGGCACGGAGATACATTAAAACACTCTATCCTTACCAAGACACGTTTGAATAATATATTTTCATCTTCTAGGTCTACAAAGTACTATCAGTAAAGTCATTGTTACACTCTTTGCACACGTTGACAAATATTTGACCCTTCCATTTCAACCTATACATGTCAAACTGAATGACTGAGTGTTCTTGTGTATATCTTTCTGCAACAAACTACATTCATACAAATTAATGTTAACTTCTTTGTCCAAGGTGTCGGACACTAATCTTTCGTCCCTACTATAGAGGACAGAGATAAAATATGTCCCTCGCCTTTACGCCAACACGTTATGTCAAGCAAGTTGCTATTAATTTCCTTGTTCACGGTGACCGACAAGAACTTTCTCACTCTAACTCTACACATCAAAATAATTTTTACACAAGAAACTGTCAAGTAAGTCATTCTTACCATTCTTGTTACGGTTTGCATGTTTGACCATGATGATAAAACATATGCTTCCTAAATCGACAAGATGACAAAAACAACAAGCTGACCAGCTCCGTCACACACAAGCTACCGGCAAGTATCTTGTCCACCACCGCCGCCGCGCCGCCTGCCTGCTGGCCGCCACTCCAGCTAACACCATGCTATTACTGCCCAGAGCACCTCCTTCCCGCTGCTCACTTTATCACTACTTTCCACAGAGACTCTTCCGCCGGAGTAACGAGCCGCTGGGATAACGCCGCCGCCGCTGCCGGAGTGCCACCGGGAGTACCTACTTATCCCCAGTCCCTCCCTCCCTCCCTTCCCTTATGACCCTCCCTTCTCCTGTCCCTCGGGCCACGGACATCTTTTATCACTAGAGGAGACAAACTCTTATCTCCGTTATTATGTAAATCGAACTCTTTCCTCCTTCCTTCTTTGGCTTACATCTACAAGGCGCTCCTTGTTTCTCGGTTCATAGTGTCACAACAACAACGAAACTAAACACCGTACAGAGCTAAAAATGATAATGTCAAAATAATAGTATCGAGTCTAATATCATGAATATTATGTCCAATTGTAAATATTCCACACAGCCAAATACAGCATTAATAATATCCAGCTTCCACGAACTGGCTCATAAATCCCTTGCATATAAATAAAGTACCTTCAGTTAAAAAAATTCAAAATAGCCACACATCTTCATCTTCTGCAGGAGAGAAACAGTCGCCAATAAAGGCCATTAATGTACCCCAACACACACACACACACACACACACACACACACACACACACACACACACACACACACACACACACACACACACCATCACAAAAAAACACATACCTACGCACACACAATGTCCCCATTAAAAATTATAAATATTAACTCAATAATTACTCTCGATCATAAGTCTCTCTCTCTCTCTCTCTCTCTCTCTCTCTCTCTCTCTCTCTCTCTCTCACACAGACACACACACACACACACAGACACAGACACAGACACAGACACAGACACACACACACACACACACACACACACACACACACACGCTTACATGGGGTTATTATTGACAAGCTCTAAGCTTGCAGTTTATTAATGTTGTTTACTAAGCGCTGGGGGGTCAATATCTGGCGCGTGGGGGGGGGAGAGAGAGAGAGAATTTTTTTTTTTTACAAAGATATACAGACCACACAAACCGTTCAGTGCATACTTGGTGGTCTGTCTTTAAATGAAGCATCTTCTAATTGCGTCTTCCATTTAGCGTAACCCGTTTCTGGGTCGTGATCTGTAGAGTCCCTCATAGAGTCCTGACAACCTAAGATTTGGACGCCATTATTGACCCTGTTTTCCCCGCGCTTTTCAAACGCTAGCACACGTACTCGCGGCGAAAACAGGGCCAATAACGGCGTCCAAACCTTGGGTTGTCGGGACTCTATCTATCAAGGGACTCTACAGATCACAACCCAGAAACGGGTTACGCTAAATGGAAGACTCTATAAGAAAACCGCAGCATCCTGAATTGGCGAATATTTCGGTGGAGTGAGAGAGGTTCAATAGTGAGTTAAACGTGTTGGATGGAAATGTTCAAGGTGAAAGATTCTGTTCTTGAAAAACAAAGTTGTGAACAAAATTATGTAATTCTGAATACATCTGTTTTCAGTTAAGTTTAGCGTCATGAAGTTTTTATTCTAGACGTATCATAGTTCACAAATTGATAATTTGCATATATCCACTTTTGTGAATGCATTTAGTATTTTGAAACATCCGATCATTTTCTAGTGGAGGTAGGGTTCCTTTATACAGGATGAGAAGAACATGTTAAAATGTCTTTCTCTGTAAAGTTTATTACACAAGAAAGAATTACTTATTGTGCTTTTTTGAACATCCAATTTAGCAACTTCCTTCACATGGCGGGGAGATCAAAGCTGTACGGTAAGTGAGGTATGACTAAACTATATATATTTTTTTCTAGGTTTCGCCAATAGTGCTGGTAAACTTTCTTGGTGGGGCCTGATGGCCGACCCCAGCACGTTAGGGTGCTGGCAACTGTTTATAGTGGCGCCATCTTGGTTGGCTCATGCTGTCCCCCTGAGCTTATCTTTGACCCTCTTATAGAGAAAAGCTAGAGCCTGGGTTGACAGGTGGTCTTCAAGACAGCATGTGGGTAGTTTTAGGCCACTCTGCGATGACTGAAAAATTGCCACCTTGTCTAAAACGGCGGGCGGGACGCGAACCTGTGTCCTCTTAGGCACCGCACCCAGACGCTTGTAGCAGCCACCGCTCAAGCGGTCGCGTGCTCTCCTCCAGTGAGACGGTAAATGAGGGGCTGCAAGCACAGACTTCTTAGTGTTTTCATGGAAAATGTTTAAGACTACCCTTGTCCTCGTCCCCTGTGCCATCCGATTGTTCTTGTTTCTCGTCGCCACCCTTGTCTCCCTCCGTATGTCGCGTCTTCATTATTAACTTTTCTTGTACTCGTTTATCTTTGACTGTCCGTCCATGTCCTTTTGTTGTCCACCTTTACACATTGTTCCACACATACACCAACACTTAAATGTTTCTAAAACTACACTACATCTACACAAACGCATACACACATAAACACCTTTCTATGTGTTGTGTTTGTCTCGATGACCTGTTTGTATTTTCGTGAAATAAAGTAACCCTGGCGGATATGACTTTCTTTATCCGTGAACCGATTAGGACTTAGAACACTCCACCACCACCAACAATTGGTGACCCCTGCAGTGTTGCTATGGTTCAAGGTGGCTTATAACCGGTGCCGTTTCAAGGGCACTCTCTCCCAAAGTGGAGGACCTGGGCAGGGTAACTTGTCCATTCGTCAGCCCACTTCTGGGGCTAAAATCCTCAAAACCGCTCGGGGTTCGTGAGGCTGAGCACTCAGGCCGGGAGAAGCATTACGCCGTGGGCGTAGTTGCCACCTTCAGGGTTCTCCCCCGCCCTCCCCCAGGCGCCTTTTGCGCCTCCTCCAGGCACCCTCTGTGCCTCCTCCAGGCACCCTCTGTGCCCCCTCTAGGCACCCTCTGTGCCCCGTCCCCAGGCCCCTTGTGCGCCCTTCGGGCATCTTCTGTGCCCCTGGTGCTCCTCCCAGCGCTCACCCACCCCTACTCCTCCCTGCCCTCCCGTTGGTACGGCGACTGAGATACGCACACCGTGTGACACTACACAGACTCAGTGAACACTCAAACACAGTGCGACACATTACTGAGACACAGTGCCACACACTCAGTGTGCACGCCACACACAGACTCAGTGTACATGCCATTCAGACTCAGTGTATACGCCACCATACACCACACAGACTCAGAGAGACACGCAAACACAGTGTGACACCCCACTGGGATTACTAGCTGCCCCCTGGATTAACCACCGCCTCCTGGATCTACCACCGCCCTCTTGGATTATCCTACACTTGTGGAACTTTGTGTACAGTGCAGTGTGTCCAGCAACAGTTCAGTGTAGCACGTCCCCAGCAACAGTTAGTGTCATAGTGTTTCCTACTAAGCGTACAGTGTTGTGTTACAGTGCCTTTTTGAACACTGATTCACTCCCCGAGCCACAGAGGCCCCTGGCACGTGCCAGCGCCTAGAGTACACGCAGTTCGTTCTACTCTCACGGACTGCCGCGGCTCCTGACACATGCTAGCGCCCCTCACTTTTCAACCCGCTGTGGCCCCCGGCTCGCTGGCATCTAGCGCCTTCCCACGCAGTCGTTCGACGCACTCACGACTACCGCGGCCCCTGGCACATGCTAGCGCCCCTCACTCCTCAACCGGCTGTGGCCCCTGGCACCCTGGCATCTAGCGCCTTACCACGCAGTCGCTCGACGCCCTTACGGACTGCCGAGACCCCTGGCACACCGGTAGCTAGCGCCTTCACACGCACTTCCCTCAACGCACTCTCGGACTGCCGTGGCCCCAGGCGCGTTTACGCCAGTGCCTTTCGCCCATCTCCACGCCGCTCGACTTCACCATACCTGACGACGACATTCAACACTTCCTCTACAACAGCGGTGTCCTTCAGAGCACCACTCTTCTGCTCAGGAGCCGTTTAAGTGGTTCGCGATTTGGGAGTGCGGATTCAAGACTTTCAGGATCTATTAAACAGCCAACCACTCAACTCACCTCAGCTCGACTCACTGCAGCTGCACACAACCCTCAACTTACTTCAGCTCGACTTACCGTAGCTGTCCTCACTGCACTACTCACTCCAGCTCAACTTACCGTAGCTGTTGTCACCGCACTACTCACTCCAGCTAGACTTACCGTAGCTGTTGTCACTGCACTACTCACTCCAGCTCAACTTACCGTAGCTGTTGTCACCGCACTACTCACTCCAGCTCAACTTACCGTAGCTGTTGTCACCGCACTACTCACTCCAGCTCGACTTACCGTAGCTGTTGTCACTGAACTACTCACTCCAGCTCAACTTACCGTAGCTGTTGTCACCGCACTACTCACTCCAGCTCGACTTACCGTAGCTGTTGTCACCGCACTACTCACTCCAGCTCAACTTACCGTAGCTGTTGTCACCGCACTACTCACTCCAGCTCGACTTACCGTAGCTGTTGTCACCGCACTACTCACTCCAGCTCAACTTACCGTAGCTGTTGTCACTGCACTACTCACTCCAGCTCGACTTACCGTAGCTGTTGTCACTGAACTACTCACTGCAGCTCGACTTACCGTAGCTATTGTCACTGCACTACTCACTCCAGCTCGACTTACCGTAGCTGTTGTCACCGCACTACTCACCCCAGCTCGACTCACCGTAGCTGTCCTCACCGCGCAACTCACCCCAGCTCGACTCACCGTAGCTGAACTCTGCTCAACGCAATGCATCTCAGCGCAACTTACCGCGCACCTCAACTCAACTCAGCGCAACTTGCCGCGCACCTCAACGCAACTCTATTCAGCGCAACTCACCACACAACACTACTCACTGCAACGCTACACCGTCTGCCACAGCGCCCTCGCACCTAGGAAGATTTCGTTCCCCCTTCCTCGTCACTGGGGGGGGGGAGTATTTGTAGCAGCCACCGCTCAAGCGGTCGCGTGCTCTCCTCCAGTGAGACGGAAAATGAGGCGCTGCAAGCACAGACTTCTTAGTGTTTTCATGGAAAATGTTTAAGACTAACCTTGTCCTCGTCGCCTGTGTCATCCGATTGTTCGTGTTTCTCGTCGCCACCCTTGTCTCCCTGTGTATGTCGCGTCTTCATTGTTAGCTTTTCTTGTACTCGTTTATCTTTGACTGTCCGTCCATGTCCTTTTGTTGTCCACCGTTACACATTGTTCCACACATACACCAACACTTAAATGTTTCTAAAACTACACTACATCTACACAAACGCATACACACACAAACACCTTTTCTATGTGTTGTGTTTGTCTCGATGACCTGTTTGTGTTTTCTTGAAATAAAGTAACCCTGGCGGATATAACTTTCTCTATCCGTGAACCAATTAGCACTTAGAACACTCGCTACCACCAACACGCTAACCCCTCAACCACCGCCTCTCATGGACTGATCACAAAACAGAGTTCTTAGAAACACCACTAGTGACTTCAACCCTCTGAGATTGCTGTTTGTTGCCTGTTGCTCAGCATAAGAAC
Source organism: Eriocheir sinensis (assembly GCF_024679095.1). Taxonomy (NCBI): domain Eukaryota; kingdom Metazoa; phylum Arthropoda; class Malacostraca; order Decapoda; family Varunidae; genus Eriocheir; species Eriocheir sinensis. Next base: position 12,549,481 of record NC_066538.1, read on the forward strand.
ATAAGAACGTAAGGGGTCTGCAAGAGGCCGGTTGGTCTGTATAAGGCAGCTCCTGTTGGCGATCATCTGTGTATTTCACGCTTAATATTCTAACTTGTACTTTCAGTATGTAAAGCAATTTATGGTATGGAACTTTATCAAAAGATATTATACAAATTTAGATGAAGAATCCAATAAGTTGATTACGGGATAAACTGATAATGACTATAATTGGCCTGAAGGTTTCACAAACATGACCTCTCGTTTCAGAATCCATATTGTGATTTTTTTTTATTATTAATTAATACCATTCTAGGTAACTCAAAATGTTGTATTTACCAGTATTTTTTTGACAGTTTTCATTAAGATCTCGTGTAATATCTGCCATCTTTCTATCGGTAAGGATCATGAGGATCAATTATATAAAGATATAAAACTAGCTTCTTGTTTCTTTAGGTTGTTAAGATATATATTATGAGGCAACGGATTATGTTTGTTTTAAGTGATCGGAGTGCATCTAAAACTTCATCTGCAGTTATGTAAAAGTTGTCCGAGGTATGCAGATGAGTTTCATTCATACTGTTATCATCGCCAATGATGGTCGTAACGTTAAAACTGGTATGAGTACACATGAAAAATTAAAAAAAATGTAATGTTCACAATCACGGTTACCCATGTTGTCAATTTCTCGTCCACTTTCACTTCTGAACTCCTTTTTAATATATCGATTTATTGTGCAACTGGCAGCAATGTTTTAAAAATATTTACACTTTGCCTGAGACATTCTTTTGTCTCGTCAGATGGCTTCATAATGAACCCTGATATATTCTTGTTTTTTTTTGGTTAGTGTGTTTAAACTATCTTAACAAGATTCTCTTTTGAAAATGTTTAAGTTCGCTGTTAAACTAGAGTGGACTTTTCACAAAACTGATGGAAATTCTTCAGTTCAGGATATATTTTTCTGTAGATTTAGCCATGCACCATCTTAGTCTGTTTAATGTGACAGTTAAATGTATGTTATTGTTTGTCAAATTTATTTTATATCTATTTTACATTGAAAATTGGTGCTAGTTTTTTCAGTCAGTCTTGCCGGAGCACTAACGTCGATGCGTGGTTATTTGATCTATCTATCTATCTCTATTGAGAGAAAGAGAAAGAAGGTGTGTGAGGTGGGGCGGGAAAATGAGAGGATGCGTTGTAGAAGTGGGTGGAGATAGAGGGACAGGGATAGCGAAAAAAGAGAAAGGCAGGGCGAGAACGAGAGCGAGGGGGAGTGGGCCTATATTAGAGCAATTATTGTAATGAGCTGCAGTGTGTTATGTGGAATGTATGGAATGAGATGAGGTGAGGTGTGTGTGTGTGTGTGTGTGTGTGTGCAAGAGTTCAGCATTGGTAAAGAGAGCTGTCAGGTGCGGCGTATGCAGGAGAGGTGTGTGGTAAGCCTGGTGTGTTGCGCGAGTGAGTGACAAATATATTCACTGGAGAGACTTACATTAATGCACACAAACGATCTCCATGAAGAACATAAGCTCTTGTGAGAGAGAGAGAGAGAGAGAGAGAGAGAGAGAGAGAGAGAGAGAGATCAAACAAGAAAATCATCCAACGGGAGATTCAAGTCGCAGAGAGCCAGGTGAGTGTGGTTTAAATGTACCTGGTCACGCAGAGGGAAAATCATCATAACATCAACATACAAGTCCTTTTGATAAGTAATTACTCCGACTTTTACTCATCCCCATTATCTTTTTCCTTTTCTTATTTCTATTATTCGCCGACGCTTAACCCTTCTGTCCATGATGCTTATTTCCTTCTTATCTTCTTACTTGTAATCCTCTTATTCTTACTTCTTGCTTGCAGGCCAATTAGTGTTATGAATAAGTATTATCAACAGAATTTTAAATAGGAATGATTTTTAATATATATATATATATATATATATATATATATATATATATATATATATATATATATATATATATATATATATATAATTTTATTTTTCTTTTTTTTTTTTTTTACAAATGACATCATTATCATTACCATTAGTAGTATTATTCCACCTCCGCCCCCTCTTCCTTTCATTTTCATTTTGTTCTTTTGTTTTCCTCCTCCTCCTCTTCCTCTTACTCTCCTATTCTTTCAGCTCCTTCATTAACTTCATCATCCTCTTAGTCTTCTTCTATTCCTTTTCGCAGTTGCTTCGCCTCCTTCAGCATTTATTCACTTTCCATGACTTCTATTCCTTTCCACTTCCATCTTTCTCTTTCCTTCTCTCGGTCCTCCACCGCCACCACCACCACCACCACCACGACCACCACTCTCCCTTACGGCTCCCTCACTTCTCTTTGAACTTTCTTAATGACATTTTTATCTTCCCCGCCATTTCTCGTTGGTTCTGCTCGATTCTTTCCTTCCTCGCTCACTCCTTCCTCTATATTGTCTCCAGAGAAAGAATATCATTTTTGTTCCTTTTTATTCATTGCTCGCGTCATTTCATCTCTTATTCTTCTTCGTCGGTGTCTTTTTCCTCGATTCGTCCTTTCTTTTTTTTTTGCGAATTCAAATTAAAGTAAACGAGTCAAGTGGGAGGGTTTTTTTCTGTGTGTGTGTGTGTGTGTGTGTGTGTGTGTGTGTGTGTGTGTGTGTGTGTGTGTGTGTGTGTATCATTTGCCCTCAGTCTATTTACCTTGTCCCTTGCCCCATTGTGTATGACCCTAACCACTTGACGTGTGTGTGTGTGTGTGTGTGTGTGTGTGTGTGTGTGTGTGTGTGTGTGTGTGTGTGTGTGTGTGTGTGTGTGTGTGTGTGTGTGTGTGTGTGTGTGTGTGTGTGTGTGTGTGTTTTTACAGCAAAGGAGACAGCTCAAGGGCACAAAAAAGTAAACATTAATAAAAAAAAGCCCGCTACTCGCTGCTCCTAAAAAGAATCCAAAGAGGTGGCCGAAAGATAGGTCAGTTTCGGGAGGAGAGGTGTCCTGATACCCTCCTCTTGAAAGAGTTCAAGTCGTAGGCAGGAGGAAATACAGATGAAGGAAGATTGTTCCAGAGTTTACCAGCGTGAGGGATGAAAGAGTGAAGATGCTGGTTAACTCTTGCATAAGGGGTTTGGACAGTATAGGGATGAGCATGAGTAGAAAGTCGAGTGCAGCGGGGCCGCGGGAGGGGGGGAGGCATGCAGTTAGCAAGTTCGGAAGAGTAGTCAGCGTGGAAATATCGACAGAAGATAGAAAGAGAGGCAACATTGCGGCGGAATTTAAGAGGTAGAAGACTATCAGTATGAGGAGAGCTGATGAGACGAAGAGCCTTTGCCTCCACTCTGTCCAGAAGAGCTGTGTGAGTGGAGCCCCCCCACACATGAGATGCATACTTCATACGAGGGCGGACAAGGCCCCTGTATACGGACAGCAACTGTGCAGGGGAGAAGAACTGGCGGAGACGGTACAGAACGCCCAGCCTCGAGGAAGCTGATTTAGTAAGAGATGAGATATGAAGTTTCCAGTTGAGATTTTGAGTTAAGGATAGACCGAGGATGTTTAGTGTTGAGGAAGGTGATAGCTGGGTGTTGTCAAAGAATAGGGGATAGTTGTTTGGAAGATTGTGTCGAGTGGATAGGTGGAGAAACTGTGTTTTTGAGGCGTTGAAGGACACCAGGTTCTTCTTGCCCCAATCGGAAATAATAGTAAGGTCTGAGGCTAAGCGTTCTGCAGCCTCCAGCCTTGAGTCGTTAAGTTCCTGAAGGGTGGGTCTTCTATTAAAAGAAGTTGAATAATGCAGAGTGGAATCATCGGCGTAGGAATGGATAGGACAGTTCGTTTTGGAAAGAAGATCATCAATGAACAACAGAAACATATGTGTGTGTGTGTGTGTGTGTGTGTGTGTGTGTGTGTGTGTGTGTGTGTGTGTGTGTGTGTGTGTGTGTGTGTGTGTGTGTGTGTGTGTGTGTGTGTGTGTGTGTGTGTGTGTGTGTGTGTGTGTGTGTGTGTGTGTGTATCATTTGCCCTCAGTCTATTTACCTTGTCCCTTGCCCCATTGTGTATGACCCTAACCACTTGACGTGTGTGTGTGTGTGTGTGTGTGTGTGTGTGTGTGTGTGTGTGTGTGTGTGTGTGCGTGTGTGGGTGTGTTTACCCGTGTATGCGTATGTATTTCTATGTAGTATGTATATCTTGATATGCATTCCATCGACCCTGGTGCATGCATTCCCTTATTTCCTTAAAAAAATACCTCACTTGTTTTGTTTCCGTCAATATGTCAAGTTAACATGACCCAGTGCCCCACCCATTTATATCCCTTTCTTCTCATTGTTTGTCCCATGTTTCTATATGTTTTGCCTCCATGCGCCTGTGTTGCTCGTCCTCCTTACTTTTTTTCAGTAAACTATGCATGACTCCGTGTTCTTGTGTTTTAGTGCATGTTGCTTTTACCTATGACGCTGGCTTCATTCCTAATCTCTATGTTTTCTCTTTTTTCTTCAGTATTTATCTTCTCCCCATGTCTCCTGCGCCCCATGTCCCAAAGCGTCTTTTTTTGTGTGTCCGTAGCTCCGTTAATGTCGTCTACATCTATGTTGCTGACCCCATCCGGCAATCTCTTATGTTGCATCCTTGAGTGTATCTTCTCATCATGTCTCCTGCGTCCCATGCCTCTGCGTGTATTGTCCACTATATTTCTTTTAATGAAAAGAAGGCAGCCCGAGGGAGCGAAAAAAGGAAAGAAAAAAAAACGCAGTGGCACCGCTCCTGCACACAGTGTTACGTTAAAGATTTCGAAATACCGAAGCTAGAGCAATTTGGAGAGGTGTCTTGACACTCACCTCTTGAAAGAATTCAACTGGTAGGCAGGAGGATATACACACAAAGAAAGGCTGAAACAGACTTTAACGGTGGAAGGAAGGAAAGAATGAAGATGCTGGATAACTCTTGCGAAACGGATGCCCCCCTCCCCCCTGCAACTGATGTTACGTGTCCAGCAGCCACTCTTTTTGTGCTTCTTTCATTCCGATCCCACGTGTCTTGTCCTTTTGTCCGGCGTCCCTTTGCCCCTTGCCTCTCGTGTCACTCGTCCAGGTGTCTTCGTGCGTGTCCATCAACCCTGCCGTGCCCATCTCCCTGTCTTCGTGTTTTCTACGTGTTTGTGTTCATTGTTCCCACGCGTCTTGTCCCCGGGCGTCTGTTTGCACCCGTCCTCCGTGTGAGCCTCGCGTGACCTGTTGTCCCCAAACAAGCTCTTGTCTCGGAGTCCATTTGCTATGTAAAGTCCCGGTGCCTGAGTGTGTGTGTGTGTGTGTGTGTGTGTGTGTGTGTGTATGTGTGTGTGTGTGTGTGCGCATGTGCGTGTGCGTGTGTGTGTGTGTGTGTGTGTGTGTGTGTGTGTGTGTGTGTGTGTGTGTGTGTGTGTGTGTGTGTGTGTGTGTGTGTGTGTGTGTGTGTGTGTGTGTGTGTGTGTGTGTGTGTGTGTGTGTGTGTGTGTGTGTGTGTGTGTGTGTGTGTGTGTGTGTGTGTGTGTGTGTGTGTGTGTGTGTGTGTGTGTGTGTGTGTGTGTGTGTGTGTGTGTGTGTGTGTGTGTGTGTGTGTGTAGGTGTAGGTGAGCATCCTACGAAAGGTTTCAACTGCTGCCATCTGACTCTCCATCCTTCATTCCTTCCTGCTAGTCCATGTTTCAATGTTTCCATGTTTCCTTCCCGTTCACTACAAAGGCCCCTCTGTTACCTACATCAATCTAACACATTATCTATTAAGTTGTCACTGTCTATGTTTTGCACTATTCCCGTAATTGCTTCTCCATACTTATTCCTCTCCCTTTCCCACTGGTTTCATCCCTTCCTCCCCAAGGCACTTGCCACATACATAATATCTGTGCCTCTGTTAGTTGTGGTCTCTGGCTGGTGTTGTTTATATATGTTTTCAATCTCTTCATTCCCTACTCTTTGTGTCTCCATATCATACCTTTGCTTGAAAATGTTTGTCACTGAGCTTGTATGTCCGTCCTATTTGTCTGACTGGTTACATATTTGTCGTCATATAATTAATTGTCAGAGTCTGCCACTCGATATTTTTTCTTCAGTATGAAACGTTTCTGCATTTCATATTATTCTTTCTCCCTTGACCTGGATTCTCTGTGCCCGCCTGGTGCTGGCACTCTATCTCAGCTACACTTGCTTTGTCACCTCTATTCTTGCTTTTCTTTAGTTCTTTTATTTTCTATAGCTTCTCTCATTTTTTAGGACTCTCTCTCTCTCTCTCTCTCTCTCTCTCTCTCTCTCTCTCTCTCTCTCTCTCTCTCTCTCTCTCTCTCTCTCTCTCTCTCTCTCAAAGACGTAAAAGGGATATGTTGATCACTATGAGTTTTTTTACGGCGCCGTTTGACTGTATATTTGACTTATTGAGAGAGAGAGAGAGAGAGAGAGAGAGAGAGAGAATAAATGAATGAATGAATGAATGAACAACCAAACAGGCAGTCAAATATATATAAACTGTCATCCATTAACACGATACACAGACAAACACATTCCTCAAACACAGTCACAAACAGACACGAGACATACAAACAGGCAGACAGGCAGGGACAGGCATGCACAAACACAAACACACACGTCGACAAACACAAACACACACGTCGACAAACACACACACACACACACACACACACACACACACACACACACACACACACACACAGAGAGAGGGCGGAGAATATATGTACGTCTTCTGTGATCAATGACAAGAGGTTAAGGGTTGATGGGAGGGATGAAGGGAGGGAAGGAGGGAAGGGAAGGAGGGACGGAGGACATGCAGGAGGGCTTCATGCATCGTTAATATTGATCAGTGCAAAGCTTGAGAGACACACAGGCGTCATGCAGTGTTCTATTAATCAGCGCTTTGTTGATCTTTCCTTGAACCAACTCCTCCTGCTGCTCCTCCTCCTCTCCTTTCCCTCCTCCTCCATCTCCTTTCCATCCTCGCTCTCCCTCCTCCCCCTTGTTCTGATCTTCTATCCTGCTTCTCCTCCTTACCCTCTTTCCTCCTCCTCCTCTCCTTCCCTCCTCCTCCTCCTCCTTTCCATCCTCGCTCTCCCTCCTCCCCCTCGCTCTTATCTTCTCTCCTGCTTCTCCTCCTTACCCTCTTTCCTCCTCCTCCTCTCCTTTCCCTCCTCCTCCATCTCCTTTCCATCCTCGCTCTCCCTCCTCCCCCTCGCTCTTATCTTCTCTCCTGCTTCTCCTCCTTACCCTCTTTCCTCCTCCTCCTCTCCTTTCCCTCCTCCTCCATCTCCTTTCCATCCTCGCTCTCCCTCCTCCCCCTTGTTCTGATCTTCTCTCCTGCTTCTCCTCCTAACCCTTTCCTCTCTCCTCCTCCTTGTTCTTATCTCCTATTTCTCCTACTTCTCCTCCCTACTTCCTCTCCTGCCTCTCTCCTCCTCCTCGTCCTTATTTTCTATCCTGTTCCGTCTTCTTCTCCTTCTCCTAAACCTCTCTCCTCCTCCTCCTCCTCCGTATTTCCTCCTGCTTTGCTCTCCTCTGCTCTCCTCTCTTCTATTTCACTCTTCTCTTCTCAACTCATCTTATTTCCTCGCTCTCCGCTCTTCAATTTCCTTTCATTTCCTCTTCCTTTAGCCTTCTTTTACCTGTTTTTTCTTTCCATCTTCCACTTCTCTCTTCCACATTCGCAAACCTTCATATTTTTCCTCTTGCCTGCACCCTTTTTCTACTCCTTTACCTCGTCACTCAAATCCTCCCTCTTCATCAGCCTTCCACTTTATTGTATCCCTTAAGAAGCTCCACTTACGATCCTGCTCAGTCTTGTTAACTCCACACTTTGTCATCTATCTCTTCCGTCTTCCCTCCTATCCTTCTTCCACCTTTTTCTCTTCTATATATGTGCTTCTCTTGCCCACTCCTCCACGGTCTATTGCCGCACCCACTTCCTCCCTCTCTTCTACTCTACTCCTTTTCACACTCCTTAATACCAATCTGTCACTTCCAACTCGTATGTTAGATTTACCGTAACACATATGACGTTCTCTCTCTCTCTCTCTCTCTCTCTCTCTCTCTCTCTCTCTCTCTCTCTCTCTCTCTCTCTCTCTCTCTCTCTCTCTCTCTCTCTCTCTCTCTCTCTCTCTCTCTCTCTCTCTCTCTCTCTCTCTCTCTCTCTCTCTCTCTCTCTCTCTCTCTCTCTCTCTCTCTCTCGAATACACTTAGCGTCAACAAAGGCCCTTGAGCAGCAACGCAACACGGGTACAATGTTTGCTGAGCGCTGCGTAACTTATCATGAAACTGTCCGGCGTATTGGGTGGAAGGATGAGATGGGGCAGGTAAGATACAGGTGAAAAGGACAGTGAGGTGTGGAAGGGTGGGGGGGAGAAGACGGGATAGGAGGGAGAAGTGAAATGGAGGTGGGGTAGGACGAGCAGATTGAATAGGAAGGAGAACGGAGGGTAGAAAGGGGGTGGACAGTAGTATTCATGGGAAGGAGTGTGGCTAAAGAGATGGGATGGAGATGATGTGATAGATAGAAGGATGGAGGAGTTGGGACAGGGGCAAGGATTAAGAGTGAAAAAGAGGGTGATGGATAGCGGTAGTCAGCAGAAAGTGTGGATTAGCGATAGAATGGAGATGATGCGATTAAGTGGAATGGGTATGGAGTGGAAAGTGAAAAGGCTGTGTGGATGAGTTAAGATGGACGAGTGAGAGGAAAGATGTGATGGAGAAGCTGGGAGATGTGGAATGAAGGAGTGTGATGGGATTGGAGACTGTTAGGGGCTGAATGTACAAGCTGTGAAAAATGGACAGATGAAGATGAGCAACAGAACATGAGAGATGAATCTGAAAGCAAGGAGCAAATAGAAAGAAAGAAAAATGAGGGAGTAGAGGGACTTAAGGGAATGGAAATAAGGGTGGATAAAAGATGGATGGATGAGTGAATGGATGAATGGATAGACGACTGGAGAACATGAGAGGTGAGTTGGAGAGCAAGAAGCAGGTGTATTAAAAAAAGCAAAAACGAGGGAGTGACAGAAAAAGGTGTTAGGAGGAAAGATGGAAAAGGAGACAGGTAGAATTGATATTATATTATGGAGAGAAGAAACATGGAGAAGGTTGAGTGGGCCATTGGGGTAAGGGGTGGTTAAACAAAGGATGGAAGGGAAGATATGGTAGCCAGGTAGAGTTAGATAAGAGCCTAGCCTACTTGTTACCGGTACGAGAACGACTAGGTATGTACTATTTTTGTGTGTGTTTACCTTGTTGTGATATATAGGGAATAAGCTACACTCGTGGGGTCCATGTCCTATTCCTCTCTTTTATCCCATACACACAGGTCTTCTCCATCAGTTCCGTCTACTCCCACCACTGAGTACTGTAATATTACCTAACACCTCACTTCACTCTTCTAAGGACAAAAGCCCAATCCTTCCAGTTCTTCTTTGTACGGCAGACTCGTCAGACTGGACCACCTTCGCTACTGCTCTTTGTGTTGGTGGTATGGGAAAGGAGGGACAGGTGAGGAGGGTAGGAGAGCGGGTGGAAATGTTATGAGGAAGGAGGGGAAAGGTGGGCCAGGTGAGTAGAAGGTAGGAGAGTAGGCGGAACTGTTATAAAAAAGGAGGGGAAAGTAGGGCCATGTAAGGAGAAGGTAAGAGAGCGTGAAAAATGTTAAAAAGAAGGAGTGTTGAGGAAAGATGGAAAGAGTAAGTGAGAAATGGGGATGAAGAATGCGAGATAATGAACCTAAATTGTGATATTATTTATACTTTTGTTCCTTCTTTTTAGTGTGGTAACGGCATATTTCAGCCTAGAGCGGATTAGGGCGTCTTTTCGTTTCTTCTACATCTCGTCCATGTACTGAAATGCCACTCTTCTTCTCAATGGTTTGTAGGTCTCTCTTACAATATTATTCATGTGCTTTTCCGGCGACAAATTATCCTGAACCAACATTTTCAAGCTCCTAACCTCTGTCCCTTTAGTGTTATGTTCATTCCACATTGAATAGCTCAGTGACGACCTCTTGGTACTTCTTCCCATTTCAAATAGTTTGTTGATATTTCACACAGCTGGTTCCACTCGCACATCTTATCTACGTCCTTCTGTAGTATTTTACAATCCCTTCATGTTAATATCGTATGGAAACGGCCTCGTATAACTAGTTCTTCCATTCACCAAGTCGTCTGTATACACTGGACTCATTATGGGCATCGGCACCGAGTCTTGATGAACTCCTCTCGTTATCTCCCTCCACTTTGACAGTCGTCTCCTTCCCTTTATTATTGCCCTCGTCTGCCGACCTCTTTGGGAGTCTCTCGTCCACTCACGAGGCTCCCATTTAGCTCCCCTTTGTGCTTCAACTCCCAAGTCCTTAACGAAACACCTTATCAAAGGCTTTCTACAGGTCGGTGCACGCAATCCAAGTTCACATCTCCTTCATGTAGCACCCCTATATCCCCTAAATAGTAACTCAACATATTAAAGTCATGATTTTCCTCTTCTGTGGCCGGGTTTTCAGATAAAAGTGTCAACTCCTCCAATTACTGTGTTCATCTGACTGAGTTTTTCCAATAGTCAAACACTTTTGCGATCACACTAGTTAGAGACCCCGCCCAATATATATAATATATATCTAAAGATTTCTTCTTTATTTCCTTTTTGTTCACTGGTACCACACTGGCCCTCTTCGTTTACGCCATTCATTCACCTTTCCCCTAAGAACACTTACGGATTGGGACCTTTCTAACACGTCTAATGCTCTTAACAGTTTACTTCTTGCACATCAGCTTTTATGTATTTGAGGACAGAGTTTCTCGTTATTCATTCCGCTCCACTAAATCATTTACTTTAACGAAGAGCGATTTCATGCATTTGTACAAAACTCAAGTTTAAATTGCCGCATCCTCGCACACTTCTCCTTACACCTTTGGCTTACTGAACCCTTAATTTTGTTTCAACTTGCCACTGAAAACCTATTAAACAGTTATGATTTCTCTCTCTCTCTCTCTCTCTCTCTCTCTCTCTCTCTCTCTCTCTCTCTCTCTCTCTCTCTCTCTCTCTCTCTCTCTCTCTCTCTCTCTCTCTCTCTCTCTCTCTCTCTCTCTCTCTCCCCATATGAGAGAAGCTGATGCAAAGTGAGGAAAACAAGGCTGTTGTTTGTGAAATTGAATTACTCTCCGAAATGACTCCCCCTCTCCCTCTCTCTTTTGCCCTCCCTGCTCGCGCTTACCCGCCTCCCTGCTGTCCTCCCACTCTAAAAGTGTCACCTAAATGTTTATACCGTGTGTGTGTGTGTGTGTGTGTGTGTGTGTATACTATAAGCGGATACCTTCAATTTATAAATATTTCAGTATGACCAGAACATCTACACGCATATTTTTCTCTGGTACAAAATTATTACACATCCTGATGAATGAAATACAAATATAGCAGATGTGTTGATGGCCCAGCATGAAGTGAACCAATCACCAAGTTCGGTGGCCGAACTGGTAGCGTACTGGGCCTACATTCACCGCGTGATGGACGACGCGGGTTCGAATCCCCACGCTACCACTTGGATTTTTCAGTCACCGTCGAGTGGCTTAAAACTACCCACATGCTGTCCTGAAGACCACCCATCAACCCAGACTCTAGAGGAAGCCGTCCAAGCGAATCAAGAACGAGTTCCGGGGGGCAGCATGAGCCAATGCAAGATGGCGCCACTATAAACACTCGCCTGCGCCAGAACGGGCTGGGCCGACCATCAGGCCCCACCTGGAAGAAGCCTTGGGCCGACCATCAGGCCCCACCAGGAAGATGCCTACCGGCGCAACAGGCAACGACGTAAAAAAAAAAAAAAAATACACATAAACGTCGTTAATGAAAAATAAAAGTGATTAAGAGATGAAAACAAACTAACCTCAGAGCTACACAAATAAAACAAGGAATAATAAAGAAATTGAAATAACATTTCTGAAGTCGATTGGCAAGCATAAATGGAAACAATATACCAATTCAGCAATAAAAAATCAAATAAAAGCAAAGATAAAGTTTGAGTGCATACGCGATGGCTGCGCGTTGCTGCGGTGCTCATCTCCGTACCGTTAGACTTCTGAGCCTGTGGTAGCTGAGAACCCATTACCCCAGGACGCGGGCCAATGAGAAGTCCGGGATGGCCACAGCGTACCTTCCCCAGGTTTCCCCAAGTTCCCGTTTATCAACCAGCCCGAAAGGGAGGATGAACAGCTCGGTGAGCTGCACGCCGACTGCCCGGGTCTTAGTTCAAACCCACGCCCGCGGAGTAGCAGCCTGGCACGCTGACCACTGCTCCACGGAGACGTGATAAATAAGAACACTATTAAATGAGTCAATCATGAAAATTATACGTAATAATTATGAAATAAATCATCTTAAAAATACATTAATGAATGAAAATATCCAATGAATAATTTAAAAACTAATTAGTCGATGGTTTTACGTGGAATGAAAAGCGATACTCATTATCCTCGAAAAACAAAGTAAATGTTTAATATAACATGAAGAGAATCATTGGTGCACTCCGGGATATAATGATACGGCGCACTCACTGAACGCACACAAAAATGCTTGATAAAAACATGAACTGAATGGAGGCAATGAAGCGTCCAGCCTGTGATGAAATTATACATTCCCTGTGAGGCCCGAGACGCCGAGCGAGGGACGCGAGTTCCTGCGACGCTTTCAAGTCTTCTTTGATGGTCGCGGCGAGGCAAGCAGCGCGCAAACAAAATATATAAACTCCATTATTTTCCTCAACCCACTCAAGGATGAAGAGCGGAGGAGAGGAGAGGAGAGGTGGAGGAAAGAACAGGAAAGACGTGGAAAAAGAGAGAAGAGGAAAAGACGAGGATACGAGGAAGAAGAAGAATGATTGAGGAAAATATAAATATACAGAAAAGTGGAGCAGCGAGAGGAAATATAATAGTGATGATGATGAAGGAAGCAAGAGGAGGAGGAGGAAGAGGAGATTAGAGAGAGAGACCTTTGACCAGACCCTCCGGTGCATCCTGATACGAGCTTAGTCATTAATACGGGTCTCACTAGCCCCCCCCCCGCCCCCTAACCCCCAAGACGCCATCAAACCACTTAAACAACCCCCCCCCACACACACATCTTGTTCATCTCACCTCCATAACAGCCTTCACATATCTTACACAATCTTCACGACACTTACATACTCTACGGAACTCTTCATAAACTTTACACATACTCTAACCTGCCTCAACACCCTTACAGTCTTCTCAGGACAGTTTTAGTACCTCCTCATAGCTTTTCACCATTGCCATATCCTTTTAACAGCATCTCACAGCTCCCTAACATTCTACTAACATTTCCAGAGCACTTCATAACAACAAAATCCACGTACAGCATCCTACCGCCTACTCCTACTCTCTTTAACCTTCTGCCTCCTCTTCACACCTGTCATACCCTTTTAACAGCGCCTTACAGCTTCCCAGCACTCTACTAACCCTTCCAGAGTACGTCATAACAACTTAACCTACAACATCCTACCGCCTACTCCTTCTCTTTTTAACCTTCTGCCTCCTCTTCACACCTGTCATACCCTTTTAACAGCGCCTTACAGCTTCCCAGCACTCTACTAACCCTTCCAGAGCACGTCATAACAACTAAATCCACCTGCAGCATCCTACTCTTCCTCCTCTTCACAGCCTTCTGACAGTCATGCACAGAATCTAACACAAGATGACAGACTTCTTAAGCACCCCTCTCGTTTCCCTTACTCGCTTACAACTGCTTATAATTTATTCTACAGTTATCTTAGTCCTTAAAAATATTATGCCTCTATTAACAAAACTTACCTTTCTACAACTGCTAACTTTCTCAAAGCAGTTCCTTTCAGACCATAAAATGACCTTCACAATGAACTCTAGGACTACCTACATTTGTAAGGACCCCCGTTTAAAGGAAATTCATATATATTTTAATTCTTACACCATGAAGATGATTTTTCTACAAACAATAGATCTCAAAACCCACAGCCTTGGACCATATCACAGCACTGCATGACAACCTGTAGCCACTCTCAGTCTCCTAAAATACCTTCAAAAAGAGCTTTAGCCCCAACCGTTTCTTTAAGAGACCTTACAGTTCCCTCACACTCCCTTAATAACTCTTTGCAGATTCTCCCTCCCCTCGAACAGACCCTCCCTTCGCCTCCCCCTCGACCCCCCTCTGGACAGCCCCCACAGCCTCTCAGGAAGTGAATCCGTGCACGAGCGTTTTAATGAGTGATGGAGGATACTCATGAAAGCCTCATCGCCTCTTCCTCAAAGCCCTCAGCCTCTGCGAATTATATTCTCTCTCTCTCTCTCTCTCTCTCTCTCTCTCTCTCTCTCTCTCTCTCTCTCTCTCTCTCTCTCTCTCTCTCTCTCTCTCTCACTCACAGTGTTTCACTTCTTCAGTTTCTTTTTCTCTTTATTCGTTTTCCTTTCCTTGTTTTTCTTCGTCGGTTTTTTTCTGTTTCTTTTCACCAGTTTTCTTTGTTTCTCTGTTCCTCTCTCTCTCTCTCTCTCTCTCTCTCTCTCTCTCTCTCTCTCTCTCTCTCTCTCTCTCTCTCTCTCTCTCTCTCTCTCTCTCTCTCACTTTAAAATATTTTCTCTCCCTTATTCGTTCTATCTTCGGTCCTCTTTCAACACCTCTTCTCTCCTCCTCCTCCGTCTACTCCTGATCTTCCTCTTCCTTCGCCTCCTCCTATTACTCCTTCTATTTTTGTTTCTTCTCTTCTATCAACGCCGCCACTTCTCCCTCCCAAAGTAAACAGAGATAGACTCGTTTCGCTGTTTCCTCGAGTGTTGCTTTGTGTTGTGTTGATCCGAGTTGCCAGCGCGCGATCCTCACCTGGAAGCCCGCCTCGGTGTGAAGCATTTCCTTGACGCTGGTGTGGCCTACTCTTTAGTTTCTTTAGTTGCGTGTGTGTGTGTGTGTGTGTGTGTGTGTGTGTGTGTGTGTGTGTGTGTGTGTCTCTCTCTCTCTCTCTCTCTCTCTCTCTCTCTCTCTCTCTCTCTCTCTCTCTCTCTCTCTCTCTCTCTCTCTCTCTCTCTCTCTCTCTCTTCGACATTCGCCTGTGTGTGTGTGTGTGTGTGTGTGTGTGTGTGTGTGTGTGTGTGTGTGTGTGTGTGTGTGTGTGTGTGTGTGTGTGTGTGTGTGTGTGTGTGTCTGCGCGCGCGTGCGTGCGCGCGCGGGCGTGGTTCCTTTGATTACGTTTTCCATGTTCTGCTTTTTTCTCTTCTTTTACTCTTTGATACATGATTATACACACACACACACACACACACACGACGCCTTTCATCTTCTTATAGGCTTATCCCATATTGCCGGTAGGCTTTCATGATGGGACCTGTTGGTCGGCCCCAGCTCGTTAGTGGCGCAGGCAAGTTTCTCTTTATAGTGACGCCTTCCTTCTTTGGTTCTTGCCGGCTACCAAGGTTTCACATGATCGTCTTAAGAGAGTGTTACTAAAGTCTAGGTTGATATTTAGCCATCAGGACAGCGAGTATTTTGCCACTCGGCGTGGTTAAATTTGTCAGCATGTGGCGCCAGGAGAGATTTCCAGGCGAATGTCCGGTTCACCAGCCGCCACCCAAAGAAGGCGAGTCTATTCAATTCTACCTCAGTGTTGCACTTTCTCTGGCAAGCCTACGAATGATAAGTATTTTTTAGTAAATAAAATGAGATCAACAACGTTTATATGACCAGTGGTAGATTGCTGCGAAATAAAAATACATCCAAACAAGAAGAGATAACTTGATGACTATGGCAAAACACTGACACAAACACTAGCGAGCGTGTTTCTGTAAATATTATGGCTGCCTAAACGTTATTTATATTCAGGGGAGCCGAGACGCCGGGCGATACACGAGCAAACACAACATGCAAGGTAATGACCCGCGAACGTGTCCTCGTCGACCACAACAAAGCTAGTTAAACGGACGGCCATTACTCACGTCTTCCTCCTCCCCTGTTCCTTTTCCTCCACCGCTCCTCTCATTCTTAGCTTCCTCTCACCATTCCTTCCCTCCTTCCGTTTTCATGCTTCTGTTGCTCATCTTTACATATTTTATTATGAATTTACTCTCCAACTGAAAATCCAATAACGATTTTTTTCTCAATTCGTCTTGATGCCTTTATGCAATCATCGCCTCTACGTTATTTTTTGTTTTATTTTACTGTCCTTTTATTCAGTTTACTATTATTTCTCATGCTTTCTTGTCTCGTTCTCCTCTTTATGCAATCATCGCCTCTATGTTATTTTTTTATGTTTTATTTTACAGTCCTTTTTTTCCAGTTTACTCTTATTTCTCATGCTTTCTTGTCTCGTTCTCCTCTTTATGCAATCATCGCCTCTACGTTATTTTTTATGTTTTATTTTACTGTCCTTTTATTCAGTTAACTATTATTTCTCATGCTTTCTTGTCTCGTTCTCCTCTTTATGCAATCATCGCCTCTACGTTATTTTTTATGTTTTATTTTACTGTCCTTTTATTCAGTTTACTACTATTTCTCATGCTTTCTTGTCTCGTTCTCCTCTTTATGCAATCATCGCCTCTATGTTATTTTTTTATGTTTTATTTTACAGTCCTTTTTTTCCAGTTTACTCTTATTTCTCATGCTTTCTTGTCTCGTTCTCCTCTTTGTATAATCATGGTTTATCTTATTTTCTTTAATCAATTCGACCACTGTTTTTTTTTCATAATACTCCTATGAATCTTTTGCTTTGCAGCTCCTATTGGACTTTTGTTGCTGTGTCTATAGAACCATGTCTCCCTCTATTTCCCTGCCTTCCTTACTCTCCTTCCTGTACTTCCTTTATGCTCCACCTCTCCTTCATTCTGCCTTATTCACCATTATCTGTCTCGTCTCCCACCTCCTCGTTCTCCTACTCTTCTTTATCACTCCTCCTTACACATCCATTTGCACAAACTGTTCCCTTTCCCTTACCCTTCATCAGAGTTGCCTCTCATTCCTCCCTCAACCCTCCTCTCACCCTCCCTCCCGCTTAGATCATCTCACCCTCCTCTCATCGTCACTAAAGTCACACCAGGCTGCATCTTACACACGCTCACCGCTCAACTCTCTCTCTCTCTCTCTCTCTCTCTCTCTCTCTCTCTCTCTCTCTCTCTCTCTCTCTCTCTCTCTCTCTCTCTCTCTCTCTCTCCCGATAATGTTCCTCTCTCAGACGTGTACAACAAATCCCCGTCGATCGGCTGGAGGACAATCGGCGTTCGTGCCTCACCGGGGGATGATTGGCTCACTAAGGACGCCCCGACGCTCTCCCGTAATGGTCACGCCGCAGACGCCGTGGATGAAGCGGAGGCCAGACTGCCTATGCCCAACAGGACAGTACTACGCAGCTCACACGGGTGGGGAGGTGAGGGGGGGAGCGCTGTGGGACTCAAGGCTACTAAAGTGTTGAAATTGAGATGTGTTGCTGTGAAGGAGATGGACTGAGTAAGCGGGCTGTAACGTAATAGACATTAACAGACCGAAAGTAATTAGGGAGATGGTGGGCGAGCGGTCAGCGTGTGGGCCTTAAAACTACTCACATGCTGTCCTGATGACCACCTTTCCAACCGGACGAAACATTTAAATTAATATTCCATTTTTGACACTAGCATTTTTTATATTCTAGCATTTGGATAACTAAAAACCTTCCGACACAGTAAACATGGAAGTCATCATTAAACTCAACCTAAACTATGTGCACAAGATAACGACAGCAGTCAATGGATATGCTCGTCGCTGTATATGCCTAAGTCTGGATGATCGCGTTCGTTATCATGACGTTCGATGATAAAAAAGAAAGGAAGGAAAACATAGGTTCCGGGGGCGTAAGGCGCACAGCTATATTATGTCCTATCCCTGGGGAGAGAGAGAGGCAGAGACAAGTGGCGCGAAGGACAGGATGAAGGAGCGCGGAAGGAAATGAAGGGTAAGCGTGAAGGGTACGGATGAGGGGGTCGGGAACAGGCGGGGGAGAGGTAGGCAGGGGGGGGGGGGATACAAAGAGAAAGGGAGAGCATAGGAAAAGAAAATAAGGGAGAAAAGCAAGGTAAGGAGGGAGGGTAAAGAGGCATGAAGAAGAGAATGGAAATGAGGCTACGTAGAGGACTAGGAGGAGAAACGGGTGAGGAAAGATTAGTGACAAGAAAAATAGAGATATAAGAGGAACAATGGGCAAGAGGAATGGAAGGGAAATGGAGTAAAAGAAGTGCGGGGGAGAGACAATGATGGTAAACAGGTAAAAGAAAAAGAGGAAAGGAGAACATAGGAAAAGATAATAGGAAAGCAGAGAAGCAAGGAAAAGAGGGAGGGTAAGGAGGAATGACGAGAAGAGAATGGAAACAAGACTACGAAGAGGACGAAGGAGAGAACAGAATGAAGAGAGAAAAGTAACAAGACGATAAAACAGGGCTATAAGAACACTAAACGAGAGAAATAGGAAGTGCGGGAAGGAGACAGGAAGGGAAAATAGATAAATGAAAGACATGATGAGAGAGGAAAGGCAAGATGGTTTGTAAGGCAAGGAAGGTAAACTAGATAGGAAGGAGGAGGAGGAGGAAGGGAAGGAGGCTAAGGATAGAGAGGGAGGCAACCTGAGTATGGGTTCATCTCTCTCCCATCAGGTGCATAATACAGCCAGGCAGGAAACAACAGTGGGTTTACGATGCGCTGTAAGCCTTCACTGAATCCCCCCGCACGTGCATCGCTCTTAAAATGTGCTCCTCGACAACCCTCCAGCCAGGCGTATGTTGGCTCGGGAGGAGTAAAGAGGGCAGATAAGTACTTCTGGTTTTCCCGATACAAACCGTTGGGAAAGGAGTAAAAATAGCGCAGAGGAGAGGAAGAATGAGTGTTTGGGGCGTTTCTTGAACAAAACTCGTTCTTTTTGTCTACTTCCAAAGGTAAAGAAGGGAAAAAATGCGTCTAAAGGTGCAGACGTGAGCCTACCAGTGATATTTTCTTTTTTTGTGGTAAATATCAAGTGTCTATGGAATCGGGTCTAAAATAAAAATAAAATATCAAGGAAGGAAATATCTCACAAATAAACATAAAAACAGAACAAAACCAACATCAAAACACAAAACAGCATTCCCAAACTCGTTATTTCTATCTACTTCCAAACGTGAAAAGAGGAAAACAACCGACGAGTGATTTGGTTAGTGATAAATATTAAGGTGTCCGTAAATTTGGCTATGATATATAAACATCAAGGAAGGAAAACTCACAGCCAATAAGGAAACCTAAAAACAAAAATAACGACACAAGACAGCATTCCCAAACTCGTTCTTTTTACCTTCTTCAAAACGGGAGGGGGAGAAATAATATGTCTAAAGATACCCAAACCTACGAGTGATTTTTTTTCAGTGAGATAAATATTAACACCTCTGTAGATTTGGCTATAAAAAGCATTCGGAAATGAAAACTCACACAGAACTAATAAACCACAAAACACCTAAAGAACATAACCAACAACAGAACAAAAGACAGCATTCCCAGAACTTCCTCTTTTTCCATCGTTTTTCTTCGCCTCTTCAAGACAGACAAACTCAAAACAGCAAAAGAACACAACCAACAACAGAACAAAAGACAGAATTCCCAAAACTTCCTCTTTTTCCATCGCTTTTTTTATTCGCCTCTTCAAGACAAATAAACTCAAAATACCCAAAGAACACAATCAACAACAGAACAAAAGACAGAATTCCCAAAACTTCCTCTTTTTCATCTTTTTTCCCTAACCTCTTCTAAGTACAGTAAAGTAGATGAGGCACGACCCACTGGAGACCTAACTAGGCGGATAATCAGACCCTTTGGTGGCTGATCCCCCCCTTCGGCACGTCAGAGGAACGCGCAGGTGAGCAGGGAACACAAACGCCACGTCGCACCTCAGAGCCGGCGGGAGGTTATCAAAGGCCAGGGCTGGTGAGAGACCAATATCGGAAGGTCCTCTACCACCTTGCTGCCTCGCCCTCCTCCTCCTCCTCCTCCTGGTTAACGTCTCCTGAGTCTCTTGTTTTCTCGATGTTCCTTTAGCGAAGTATCGGTTTTCCTGCAGCGAATACTTATGAAAATCTCGATCTTTTTTTTCGCCTGTAGCTTCCACTCCTTGTATTTATTTTTCTTTTCCTTCTTGTTTCCTCCTCTTTTCTTTCCATTTTTTCTTTCTTTTTAGTTGTCTTGGTCTTTTCTTTACTGTAGCCTTTGTTCCTTGTATTTTCATTATTTTATTTCTTTCCCCTTTTCTATCCTTTTCACTTTTTCTCTCTACGACATGAACTTATTTTTTTCCTTCCCTTTCCTCCTCTTTCCTTTCCACTTTTTCTTTCTCTCTGTTGTTTTTTGCATATTTTCTTTTCTGTGGCCTTCAATTCATGCATTTCTCTTTTTTTTTTGCTCCTTTTCCTTCCCTTCTTCTTTCCACTTTTCTTTCTCATTTATAGTTATCTCGATCTTTCCTTTCCTGTAACCTTCACTCGATGTATTTCTTTTTCTTTTGCTTCCTTTCCTTTCCCTTTTTTATTTCCGCTTTTACTTTCTCTTTGTGGTTATCTCGATTTTTTTTTTCCTGAATGATCCACTCCATGTATATCTCTTTCTTTAGCTTCTTTTTCCTCCCCCCTTTTCCGTTCCACTTTTTTTCTCTTTTCAATTATCTCGATCTTTTCTTTTCCTATGGTCTCCATTCCATGTTATTCTCCTTCCTTTGCTTCTTTTTCCCTCCTCTCTCTTTTCCATTTTTTCTCTCTTTTTAGTTTACCTCGATCTATTCTTTCCTGTATCATCACTCTCCACATATTTTTTTTTCTTTTGCTTCCTTTTCCCGCCCCTCTATTCGTTCCACATTTCCTTTCTCTTTTTAGTTACCTCGATACATTCTTTCCTGTAACCTTCACTCATTGTATTTCTCTTTCTTACGCTTCTTTTCTTCCTCTTTCCTTTCCATTATTTCTTTCTTTCTTAGTTAAGTGGTGGAGGCGGCACAGGCAGGAGAGGTGGGGTGGTAGCAGCGAGAAAAGGATTGAGATTTGTGAAAATAAGGCAAAGCTGAGTTACTGAGAACGATGAAGGTTGAGACGGCAGCGATGAAGCAGGAAGCAGCCCTGGTAGCGTTATCAGGGTTGGTAGCTGTGGTGGTGTGGCGGTGGTAGCGATGGTGGTGGTAGTGCTAAAGGTAATAGTATTTGGTGACAAATGTGGTGGTGGTGGTGATGGTGGTAGCAGTAGTGACAGATGAACTTTTTTTCTTTTCTTTTTTTTTTACAGCACAGAGAGCAACTCAAGGGCAACAAAAAGAAGATGTAAAAAAAAAAAAGCCCGCTAACTGTTGCTCTCATATAGTGATAAGTACAGAGTGGCCAAAAGAGAGGTCAATTTCGGATGGAGAGGTGTCTTGATACACTCTTCTTGAAAGAGGTCAAGTCATAGGCAGGAGGAAATACAGACGAAGGAAGACTGTTCCAGAGTTTACCAGTGAAAGGGATGAAAGAATGGGGATGATGGTTAACTCTTGCATTAGGGGTTTGAACAGTATAAGGATGAGCATGAGTAGAATTTCGTGTGCAGCGGGGCCGCGGGAGGGGGGGAGGCATGCAGTTAGCGAGTTCAGAAGACCAGTCAGCATTAAAACATCGATAGAATATAGAAAGAGATGCAACATGGCGGCGGAATTTAAGAGGTAGAAGGCTGTCAGTAAGAGGAGGAGAGCTGATGAGACGATGAGCTTTCGACTCCACTCTGTCCAAAA
Organism: Eriocheir sinensis; assembly: GCF_024679095.1. Taxonomy (NCBI): domain Eukaryota; kingdom Metazoa; phylum Arthropoda; class Malacostraca; order Decapoda; family Varunidae; genus Eriocheir; species Eriocheir sinensis. Next base: position 12,571,211 of record NC_066538.1, read on the forward strand.
GAGCTGTGTGAGTGGAGCCCCTCCACACGTGAGCTGCATACTCCATACGAGGGCGGACAAGGCCCCTGAATATGGAAAGCATATGTACGGGGAAGAACTGGCGGAGACGATACAGAACGCCTAACCTCGAGGAAGCTGATTTAGTAAGAGAGGAGATGTAAAGTTTCCAGTTGAGATTTTTAGCTAAGGATAGACTGAGGATATATAGAGTTGAAGAAGGTAACAGCTGAGTGCTGTCGAAGAATAGAGGATAGGTGTTTGGAAGATTGTGTCGAGTTGATAGGTGGGGAAATTGTTTTTTTGAGGCATTGAAGGACACAAGGTTCCTTTTACCCCAATCGGAAATGAAAGCAGGGTCTGAGATTAATCGTTCTGCAGCCTCCAGTTTAGAGTCTTGTAATTTCTGTTGAGAGGGCATTCTGTTGAAAGAAGTAGAATAATGCAGAGTGGAGACATCAGCGTATGAGTGGATAAGACAGTTTGTTATAGAAAGAAGATCATTGATGAATAACAGGAAGAGAGTGGGTGATAGAACAGAGCCCTGTGGAACACCACTGTTGATAGGTTTATTGGAAGAACAGTGACCGTCTACCACAGCAGAGATAGAACGGCGGGAGAGGAAACTGGAGATAAAGGAACAGAGAGAAGGATAGAATCCGAAAGAGGGCAGTTTAGAAAGCAAAGACTTGTGCCAGACTTTCGGTATGTCTAGCGAAACTGCAAAGTTTCACCGAGACGGCTGAGAGGATTTTTTTTTATTACAAAGGCGATACCTCAAGGGCACAAAAAAAGGAAACAATAATAAAAAAAAAAGTCCGCTACTCGCTGCTCCTACAAAAAAGAATCAAAAGAGGTGGCCGAAAGAGAGGTCAATTTCGGGAGGAAAGGTGTCCTGATACCCTCCTCTTGAAAGAGTTCAAGTCGTAGGCAGGAGGAAATGCAGGTGAAGGAAAATTGTTCCAGAATCTACCAGCGTGAGGGTTGAAAGAGTGAAGATGCTGGTTAACTCTTGCATAAGGGGTTTGGACAGTATAGGGATGAGCATGAGTCGTGTGCAGCGGGGCCGCGGGAGGGGGAGAGGCATGCAGTTAGCAAGTTCAGAAGAGCAGTCAGCGTGAAAATAGCGATAGAAGATAGAAAGAGAGGCAACATCGCGACGGAATTTAAGAGGTAGAAAACTATCAGTAGGAGGAGGAGAGCTGATGAGACGAAGAGCCTTAGACTCCACTCTGTCCAGAAGAGCTCTGTGAGTAGAGCCCCCCCACACGTGAGATGCATACTCCATTCGAGGGCGGACAAGGACCCTGTATATGGATAGCAACTGCGCGGGGGAGAAGAACTGGCGGAGACGATACAGAATGCCCAACCTCGAGGAAGCTGATTTAGCGAGAGAGGAGATGTGAAGTTTCCAGTTGAGATTTTGAGTTAGAGATAGACCGAGGATGTTTAGTGTTGAAGAGGGTGACAGCTGAGTGTTGTCGAAGAATAGGGGATAGGTGTTTGGAAGATTATATCGAGTTGATAGGTGGAGAACTTGAGTTTTTGAGGCATTGAAGGACACAAGGTTCCTTCTACCCCAATCGGAAATGATAGTAAGGTCTAAGGTTAAGCGTTCTGCAGCCTCCAGTCTGGAGTCGTGTACTTCCTGTTGGGATGGCCTTCTATTGAAAGAAGTTGAATATTGCAGATTGAAGTCGTCGGCGTACGAGTGGACAGGACAGTTTGTTATGGAAAGAAGATCATTGATGAATAACAGGAAGAGAATGGGTGATAGGACAGAGCCCTGTGGAACACCACTGTTGATAGATTTAGGGGAAGAACAATGACCGTCTACCACCGCAGAGATAGAACGGCCGGAATGGAAACTGGAGATAAAGGAACAGAGAGAGGGATAGAATCCGAAAGAGGGCAGTTTAGAGAGCAAAGATTTGTGCCAGACTTTATCGAAGGCTTTCGATATGTCTAGCGCAACAGAGAAAGTTTCACCGAGATGGCTAAGAGAGGATGACCAAGAGTCAGTTAAGAGAGCAAGAAGATCGCTAGGACAACGCCCCTTGCGGAACCAATACTGGCGATCAGATAGAAGGTTAGGAGTGGAAAGGTGCTTTTGAATCTTCCGGTTAAGAATTGATTCAAAAGCTTTTGATAGACAGGAAAGTAAAGCTACAGGGCGGTAGTTTGAGGGATTGGAATAGTCACCCTTCTTAGGCACAGGCTGTACAAAGGCATGATTCCAGTAGGAAGGAAAGGTAGATGTTGATAGGCAGAGACGAGAGAGTTTGACCAGGCAGGGTGTCAGCACAGAAGCACAGTTTTTAGGGACAATAGGAGGCACTCCACCAGGTCCATAAGCCTTCTGAGAGTTGAGGCCAGAGAGGGCATAGAAAACATCATTAGGAAGAATCTTAATAACAGGCATAAAGGAGTCAGAGGGGGGATGAGTAGGAGGAATATGCCCAGAATCGTCCAGGATGGAGTTCTTACAGAAAGTTTGAGCGAAGAGTTCAGCCTTAGAGACAGATAAGACGGCAGTGCTGCCGTCAGGGTTAAGGAGAGGAGGGAGAGAGGAAGAAGTGAACTTATAGGAGATATTTTTGGCTAGGTGCCAGAAGTAACGGGAAGAATTAGAAAAAGCAAGGTGTTGACATTTACTATTGATGAAAGAGGTTTTGGTAAGTCGGAGAATAGATTTGGCACGATTCTGGGCTGAAATGTTAAGTTCATGATTAGTAGGAGTGCGGAGGCTCTGGTACCTTTTGTCAGTTAAAAGAGCAAGAAGATAGCCAGTAGAACGCCCCTTGCGGAACCCATACTGGTGATCAGCTAGAAGATCAGAAGTTTAAGGTGCTTATGAATCTTCCGGTTAAGGATTTATTCAAAAGCTTTAGATAGACAGGAAAGTAGAGCTATAGGGCGGTAGTTTTAGGGATTGAAGCGGTCACCCTTCTTAGGCACAGGCTGTATGAAGGCATACTTCCAGCAGGAAGGAAAGGTAGATGTTGATAGGCAGAGACGAAAGAGTTTGACCAGGCAGGGTGTCAGCACGGAAGCAGTTTTTAAGAACAATAGGAGGCATTCCATCTGGTCCATAAGACTTCTGAGAGTTGAGGCCAGAGAGGGCATAGAAAACATCGTCCTTAAGAATCTTAGTAACAGGCATAAAGGAGTCTGAGGGGGGATGAGTAGGAGGAATATGCCCAGAATCGTCCAGAATGGAGTTTTTACAGAAAGTTTGAGAGAAGAGTTCAGCCTTAGAGATAGATGAGACGGCGGTGCTGCCGTCAGGGTTAATGAGAGGAGGGAAAGATGAAGAAGTGAAATTGGAAGAGATATTTTAGGCTAGGTGCTAGAAGTCCCGGGAATAATTAGATAAAGCAAGGTTTTGACCTTTCTTATTAATGAAAGAGCTTTTGTTAAGTCGAAAAATAGATTTGGCACGATTCCGGGCAGAAATATAAAGATCATGGTTAGCAGGAATGGGAAGGCTCTGGTACCTTTTGTGAGCTGCCTCTCTATCTTTGATAGCACGAGACCAGACGTGATTAAACCAAGGCTTTTTAGCATGAGGAGTAGAGAAAGTTCGTGGAATGTGTGCCTCCATTCCAGAGACAATCACCTCTGTGATGCGCTGGGCATCAATGAGGGGGGGTTGTGGTGTTAGTTTTGTTCTCGGTCATGGTGATGGTGGTGGTGGTGATTGAGGTGGTGGTGGTGGTGGTGGTGGTGGTAGTTGAATTTGTGGTGGTTGTGGTGCTAGTGTTGTTGTTGGTGATGGTAAGGAGGGTTGTGGTGGTAGTGGTGGTGGATAGTGGTGGTGGTAGTGGTAGTAATGGTGACAGTCGTAGTGTTAGTGTTGTCATTGTTGTTGTTTTTGTTGTTTTTGGTGGTGAAGGTGGTGGTGGTGGTGGTGGTGTCGGTGGCGGCGGTGCAAGGGGTAACTCCACAAACTTATCCTCGTGACTCAGGTGGGGAGGTGAGCCGCCTGCGTCCGTTGAGCCGCCGCGCTCCCGGGAAAAGACTCATTCACAAAGTTTGCTGACACAGAGAGACGAATTACCATGAGTGAAATCTCTAGAGCGGAGAGATAGCGGGTGCCCTGCGGTGGAGAGGTAGGAGAGGGGTAGTGAGGGGGACGGGAGAGATGATGAGGGGAGAGGAAGGAGAGGCTAAGGAGAGGTAAGGGGTAGGACAGGACGATGAGATGGAAGAGAGGGAGAGGGAAGAGAGCAAGGAATATGCACGAGCAAGGTAGGCAGATGCGGAAGCATGATGTTTATGGAAGGAACGGAGGGGAAGGATGAAGGTGATAAGACAGAGTGCATGGGGAGAGGACATTGAAAACAGTACGAGATATAAATATAGATTCAGACAGATGGAGATGAAGAGAAATAGATAAATAAAGATATAGATGGAGATGGGAAGAAGGATAAAACGCATACTAAAGTGTGAAATCTTGTCTTGATACTTTTTAATATCATATTTTACTCCTTCTCTTCGCTCTTGAGCTGTTTCCTATACTGTAAAAAAAAGGATCGAAAAACTACTCAAACCAAGGTAATCTATATTCTAATTGTTATTGCAGCACTTCATGAATCAAGGAAGCCGATACAATCCTTCATAGTAACACAAATCATTAATCAAAGCTTCACTATTGTTCCTAAGGTTTGGCTGTCACCACCGTCTGAGTATAATGCAGCCGTCCTCAGCCGCATGATCTTTAACACGCGTCACCTAGGCCCACCACAGACAACAGGTAATAAAGTCCACAGGTAATAAAGCTCAGCGTCACACCCGGCCGGAGCTCGGGAATGTGTGTGTAGGAGAGGTAGGGAAAGAGGGGAGGAGGAAGGGGAAGAAAAGCAATAAGGAGGAGGCCGAGGAGGAGGGAAAAGCTAATAAATCTCTATCGTCAATACAGAAGGCTACTTTCTGCCATTACAACAGTTAATTGAGCTGTATTCATCTCTGTTCCGTTTTCTCTCCACATGAGAACGAAAACCCGGCACACGCCCATCAAACAGACGCCAATATGATTCCTCTCAGTCATACAGATATCCGTTGACAAGAGTTATATGAAAATATTTACAACATCCATTACCTTCAGTATCAAAACCACCACTGACGTCATCGCCAGCATCACCACGGCGACCAAAACAGCAAATGTTTATCAGCACGCCTTAATGTAATTAGTGGCAGCATCAGCAGTAACAGCAACATGGTGAAACTAGCAGTAACAACAGTATTGAGAGTAACAGTGAAGGTAGTAGTAGTAGTAGTAGTAGTAGTAGTAGTAGTAGTAGTAGTAGTAGTAGTGATATGTTGTAGTAGTAGTAGTAGTAGTAGTAGTAGTAGTAGTAGCAGTAGTAGTAGTAGCCATCCTATGTCTCAGGGGCACCAGAGACTCTGGCCCAAAAGCCATCAACATCTCCAATATGGACTATGAGGCCACAGTGGTGGAGAGTGACATTAGAGTGGGTCGGGAGTGACATGAGTAGCGAAGGAAAGGGAAATCTAGACGCAATAGATGATAAGGTGTTATGTATAGATTTAGTGCTAAGTAGTATCAGTGATATGGTTGGATGACTGATACGGTTGGATGCCACAGTCATTAGCGAACAGAGCTGGGGCTAATGACCTCCAAGATATGGAGCACTCCATGATTATGTGTCGGGAAAATAAACATGGGTGGAGGTATCTTTTATGTAATAGTAGTAGTAGTAGTAGTAGTAGTATAGTAGTAGTAGTAGTAAATGTTTCGAACGAAACACGAGTGGATGTTAGCGCCAGAGGGTTTTGGACTCGTGGACAAAGGGCATACTTTGACATAAGGATCTTTGATCCCATGGCCCATTGCCACAGAGACCTGACCCTTGATGCAGCCCACAGAAGAAACGAACAAGAGAAGAACAGAGCATATGAAGAAAGAATACAGAATGTGGACCAGGGCTCCTTCACCCCATTAATATTCACGACGTCAGGAGGGATGGGACAAAGGGCATAGAGCTTCTACGCAAGACTCGCCGAAACACTTGCGGATAAAAAACAGCAGCCAAGAAGCAGTGTGGTCGCCTGGATGAGATGCAGGCTGTCCTTCTCCCTCCTGAGGTCAGCCTTGGTCTGCCTGAGAGGAACCAGGTCACCTGCACCCAAAACCACCCACATTGCCGACCTGGACTTTGAGGCGACGGTGGTTGATAGTCGTATCAACCACAAGCTCTGTTAGCTTAGAATAATATGTTTAGTAAGGTTTGTAATACTAAATAAAGATGGTTGTCGGCCACAGTCATTGGCGGGGTGGGGCCAATGAATTGCTTTGTGAAAGGATATGAGAAAAGATACCGCTCACAACGCAACTCTAATGGATGGAGGCCCGTTTAAATATAAAAAAAAAGTAGTAGTAGTAGTAGCAGTAGTAGTAGTGGTAGTAGTAGAAGTGGTAGTAGTAGTAGTAGTAGCAGTAGCAGTAGTAGTAGTAATAATAATAATAATAATAATAATAATAATAATAATAATAATAATAATAATAATAATAATAATAATAATAATAATAATAATAATAATAATAATAATAATAATATAACAACACCGCCCTTGGCCGCACCTGTGTTGTGTTCATCCGTCACGTGCAAGATAGAGTTATTGGCATGTTTTCGCGGCTCGTCCATCGCAGTGTGTTTTGTGATCTGAGCATTAACGTGATGCATGTTGCCTGAATAACTAATTATAAATAATATCGCATCTATTATTATTAGGATTATTCTGAATGTTATTATTATTTCATTATTAAATTTATGGATATCAAACTCTTAATTATCTTTTATTGTTGCTTAACGCCGAGATGTAATTCATGTCAAAATTTATTGTTAATTATCATTACTCTTCATTTATTATTGTTATCATTATGACTTTTCTTGTTACTGGAATTCTCATTACCACACCATTGCGGTTAAACTTATTTCGCTTTCGTTCGTGCTGGGTTTCCAAGAAGCTTTCCACTTTATAGTACATCACCTTGTCCTCCCTACCCTCGACAAGTCTCTCTCTCTCTCTCTCTCTCTCTCTCTCTCTCTCTCTCTCTCTCTCTCTCTCTCTCTCTCTCTCTCTCTCTCTCTCTCTCTCTCTCAAGCACAGTTCCTTCCTTCCTTCCTTCCTCCCCTCCTGAACCATTTAATTTTCGAGCAGATGGGAAAAATGCGTCGAGGCCTCAACAAAGGGGGGCAGGGCGCCTCATTTCCGAGAATCATGCACGGAGGATATTGCTGCCGCGGGGGAGGGCGAGGGGCGCTGAGGGCTTGAGGAGGGAAGGATTACAACATTGTGGCAGGTGTGTGTGTGTGTGTGTGTGTGTGTGTGTGTGTGTGTGTGTGTGTGTGATTCACCATTGTCTGATCACATGCTAGACTAGCCATCGGGAACCAGTACCCTCCATGAATGAGCTCTCTCCCAGGTGACAGATCTTCGGGAACGACTGAAACCGCTCTCACACGCACCCGGGAAGGGGAGACATAACACCCGACTGAGTGCTGGGTGGACAGGGGGAGCACATTCTCTCTCTCTCTCTCTCTCTCTCTCTTCCTTCCCTTTCTGATACTCTCTCATCTATCCTCTCCTTGACCCGACTTTTTTTCCTTCCTCCCCCTTTCCCCCCTCTCCCTGTGTGGCATTAATTAATATTCCAGTAATCACGAACACACTTAATAACCATAACAACAATGCTGAGTGGTCTGGCGCGGCCCAAGAGGAGCGCCTCGGGGTTCGGCCAGGCCATTCAGCGCTGCAGGGAATTTTTGCGGGACCAAAGTTGGACTGACAACCAAAAGAAAAAAGTCGGGTCTCCACTAATGAAAATTCCATAACCTCCACCGCCGAGCTCCATCGTTCCCTCGTCTACAACTTAATAAAATGAGTTACGGGAAATGGGACTCTTCAGTTTATCAATTATTTGTCACTTTCTTCACTCTCGTTATTATTATTATCATTATTCTCGCTATCAGTATCAATTTTTATTAATCTTTATTTATTTAGCTATATATTATTTAAATCAATATAATAACAGCAGTTTAATTACTTCGATTTTTATTTTACTGCCAAAGATTCAATAAGAAACGGAGTACGAGCTTTATCCTCTCTGTGCCACTTCCTACAATTGTGTTCAGTAGAGAATACAAAACTATATCCTCCCACACTCCCAGAGATGAGTAGAAACACAGAAGTACCTTCACTATTTATGAAAAACATCCTTCAGGCTCAACAACTGGTCGGCCCACGCAGTACCAGCATCACACGCACCTGCCTCACCTGCGCGGCGTCCTGAACTTTTTTCCAGATTTTTGTATAAATAAAAATAAAATACAGCCATTGCCGAGTGCAGGAAATATCCCTCGCCGGACCACAATAGTAATTATGCTCGTAAATAGAGAGCGCAAGTTATTTTACAAGATTAAAAAAAATATAAAAATCGGTAACTGTTTAAAATTAAAACTGCATATATTTTGAAGCATTTAGTTTTCAGTATATGAGAGTATTTCGATATATTCACGTCATCTAATGAATTTTCAACACTACTCTTTGTATTTTACTTTTCAACGGCATCTTCACGGCATCTTCAGCATTCCAAATAGGTCTCTTAGTTTAGTTGCAAGGCAGGTATTATTAGACATCTGAATCCTTGGAGGGTAGCTCAGGACGATGGAGGAAGACAGAAAACAGGCAATAAAGAAAACGAAGTGGGTGCTAACATACAGGCGACTAACAACCTGATTAACGACACAAACACATACAGAGAGTGAACCCAGCGAGACGACCAGCCCCGCCAGACCGATAGACGGACGGGAAACAGACACTCCGATCCTGACTGAACCAGCGACGAGTAATGAAGGGGAGGGACGGATGATGGGAAGAGATGAAGGCAGGCAGCCAAGCAGGCGTGGAGGAGGAGGAGGAGGAGGGAGGGAGGAAGATGAGGAGAAGGATAAGGAGGAGGAGCATAAGCACAGGCTGAATGGAGGAGCGGATAGATGAGAGGAACACACACACACACACAGTAGGGAGATGGAGGGGAGGAGACAAGGAGGGAGAGATACACGTATACTGGGAAGCTTTGCTCATTAGTGCAGGGAGAGAGAGAAGGAGAGAGATCACGAGCAACGATTAATGAAGTTATTGATTGTGGACTGACTACGAAGGACACACACACACACACACACACACACACACACACACACACACACACACACACACACACACACACACACACACCTATAAAGAAAAATTACATTAGTTTCAAAAGACGGGACACTACGACCTCCAATTATTACAAGTGGGTTAGAATAGTTACGTTGGAATATTTAGTTAGAATAGTTGAGAACACACACACACACACACACACACACACACACACACACACACACACACACACACACAGATCCACGTACACACACACGCACGCACTCCTTCACATCCAGGCCTCGTACATGAAAATAAACCCGCTAAGATTAATAAAAAAAAAAAAATGGTGCAAGGAGAAAACTTTCATGCAAGAGGGATCAGTGAAGCAACTATTAGAAAATTGTGTAATAATACTAAGTAGGAGTGCGTGAGAGCTCAGGGTACACATAATGGATAGTTTGTTTAATAGAAGCGGTAGTATGAGTAGTAGCAGCAGTCATAGCTGGGCACGATAACAGAAAACCTTATTCCCGATAACCGATAACTGATAATGAAAAACCTTATCGGTGATAACCGATATTCGTTAACTGGAGACACAAATATAGGCGATAACCGATAACCGATAGTCGATATAAATCCACAATTCCGATACTAGCTAGCGATAAGTCCGATAGGCTAAAACGATACTATATTGATATTTCAAATAAAAAAAAACATAGATGAATTCAAATTTTCATTATCTGTATTTTAAAAAACTTATAAAACCTGAAAACCACACGTTGACACGTACATATGGACGGTAATATTAGAAACGCCTGAGCCGGTGTTGTGTTATTTGGCGTCCCCACTGTCGTTTATAAACACTGGTCTCTCATTAACTGCGCATGCTCAGACCAGCACGCGTAGACCTGTACAGTCTCACAAAGCTTTTTAACCGTAATTAAGAGTTGCTGGAAGGCTGATTTAGACATACAGTACCACTACCACCATCCTTGCTGTTTCTAGAACGACACTGTACGAGTTGTACTTATATGTGCAGAGTGTCGCTCTAGAAATGGCGAAGATGGTGGTAGTGTATGTCTGATTCAGCCTTCCAGCAACTCTTAATGTGTTAAAAAGCTATGTGAGACTGTACAGGGCTACGCTTACTAGTCTGAACATGTGCAGTTCACGAGAGACTAGTGTTTGTAAACAAAAGCACCAGCTTTTGACGATGGGACACCAAATAACACAACACCGGGTGCCTTCAGTACCATGGCATGCTCACAAACGAATATGGAATATCAAATTTGAGGCAGTGAATAATTATTTTTGGGGCAAAGTTAAATGATTTTCCTCTTTGATATATTGATTTTTTAATCTAACATAAAAAATAACCTAGTGATTTAGTGTTGATAATCTAAGTATGAAATCTCTTCACCGAAGATATT
>NC_066538.1:12586808-12606808 GCF_024679095.1 Eriocheir sinensis
GAAGGGGAGCTTGTTAGGGGGACCGTCGGGAGTAAAGGCGGGCGCAACAGCAGTATCACCTGCATTAGTAGTAGTTATAGTAGTAGTAGTAGTAGCTACTTGCAAGAAGAGGAAAAGGAAAGGGGTGCAGAGAGGGACAAGAACCAAGAAAACAAAAACAAAGGAGAGAGAGAGAGAGAGAGAGAGAGAGAGAGAGAGAGAGAGAGAGAGAGAGAGAGAGAGAGAGAGAGAGAGAGAGAGAGAGAGAGAGAGAGAGAGAGAGAGAGAAAAAATAAATAAATGTAGAGTGACTGTGTTAGCGAAAGCACAAAGACAAACTATTACACAACAAAATAGAACACACTTCCTAAAGAAAATACCATCTAATAATCTCAGTGAATGGAAAATTGATAACCCGTGAGAATAAAAAGCATGAAGCTAAGAGAAGGCAAAGAACGTATCTGAAGAAGAAAAGTAAGAGAGAGAGAGCAACAGAAGGCGGCCCGGACGAAGGATGACTAAAGAAAACAAGGATGAAAATAGCCACCACAAACATGAGGGCTGAGAATTGCTGCCACTAACACGAAACAGAGTACTCATTCATTGTGTGTGTGTGTGTGTGTGTGTGTGTGAGAGAGAGAGAGAGAGAGAGAGAGAGAGAGAGAGAGAGAGAGAGAGAGAGAGAGAGAGAGAGAGAGAGAGAGAGAGAGAGAGAGAGAGAGAGAGAGAGAGAGAGAGAGAGAGAGAGAGAGAGAGAGAGAGAGAGAGAGAGAGAGAGAGAGAGAGAGAGAGAGAGAGAGAAGAGAAAAGAGAGAACGTGGAAGAGAGAAAAAGGAGAGAGAGAGGCTGCAGTGGCCGCTACGTCTGGTTAACAAGGGAAGGTATTGTACTCGTAAACAGCATTAGGCGCACTAAGGAAGGAGGAAGAAAAGGCAGAACTAATGTTACCTCGAGCTGCAATCCTGAACCCTAGAATAAAATGGAGAAAAATGTACTTAATTGGAAAACTTAGTAAGAGGAGAGAGAGAGAGAGAGAGAGAGAGAGAGAGAGAGAGAGAGAGAGAGAGAGAGAGAGAGAGAGAGAGAGAGAGAGAGAGAGAGAGAGAGAGAGAGAGAGAGAGAGAGAGAGAGAGAGAGAGAGAGAGAGAGAGAGAGAGAAACTAAAATTAGTACAAGTCCATGTCAAATGTACGTTTTAACCATCTCTACTTAAACGTCTATTTATGGAGGAGGAGGAGGAGGAGGAGGAGGAGAAAGAGTTGGAAGAGGAGGAGGAGGAGGAGGAGGAAAAGGAGAAGGAAGTGGGGAGGAAGGAAGGCAAGAAAAAAAAGAAATAGGAGACCAGGAGGGAGGGGGGGGCATAAGTAGTGGGTACAAAGGAGAAGTAAAGAGAGCGAGGCAGGATGAAAGGCAAGGAGGAGGAGGAGGAGGAGGAGGAATGGGATGAAGAAAGTAGATGACCTCCTGAAGAAAGACGGGATAAGGAGAGAGGCAGAACGGAGGTGAAGGAAAGATTGAGGCTGGCGGATAGGGAGAGGAAAGGACGGAGAGATTATGATGGATGAGCGGTGGAGGAGAGCAGCTAATCATGCCCCGGAAATACGTGACCTGGATTATTAGCTACGAGAGAGGGAAAAACTCTGGGAGGTGAAAAGGTGTGTTGAGCGCGTTAGTAAACATTGAGGGAAAGGTAAGTGGCCGTGGAGGAGGGAAGCGTGAATGACAGCAATGAAAAGAGAGGTAGGGAGAGAAGAGTGGTATTTGTGAAGGGTAGAAAAAGAAAAAAAAGAGTACATCATCATCTGCACCATTAGTCTTCTTCTTCTTCTTTCGGCTGCTCCCGTCAGGGGTCGCCACAGCGGATCATTCTTCTACATTGCGCTCGGTCTTCTGCGTCTTCTTCTGTTGCACCCACCACTTGCAAGTCCTCTTTCACTGCGTCCATAAGCCTTCTCTTTGGTCTTCCTCTCTTCCTCCTGCCGGGTAGATCCATTTCCAGCATCCTCCTACCCACATACTCCTCGTCCCTCCTCTTGACATGCCCAAACCACCTCAATCTTGCCTCTCTAGCTTTGTCTCTAAACCGACGTACATGTGTTGTCCCTCTGATGTAGTCGTTCCGGATTTTGTCCATCCTCGTCACTCCCAGAGCAGATCTCAACATTTTCAATTCCGCTACTTCCAACTCCGCCTCCTGTCTTTTCGTCAGTGGTACTGTTTCCATACCGTACAGCATGGCTGGCCTCACTACAGTTTTCTAGATCATTCCTTTTGTTTTAGCAGCAACCTTTCTGTCACATAAGACTCCTGTCACCTTCCTCCACCCATTCCATCCAGCCTGTACTCTTTTCTTAACCTCTCTGCCACAATCTCCATTACTCTGCACCGTGGAACCAAAGTACCTAAAATCACCAACCTTTGCTTTTTCCACACCTTGTAACCGCAGTGTCTCCCCGGCGTCTCCGTTAAGACCCAGGTCCTCCGTCTTGCTCCTGCTCACTTTCAATCCTCTTCTTTCCAATGCGTATCTCCATCTCTCCAGCTCTGTCTCCACTTCTTCCCGGTTTTCCCCACAAATCACGACGTCGTCTGCGAACATCATGGTTCGCGGGGATTCTTGTCTGATCTCATCCGGCAGTCTGTCCATTATCAATGCAAATAAGAAAGGGCTCAAAGCTGATCCTTGGTGCAGTCCCACACCCACTCTGAAACCCTCCGTCAGCCCTACGGCACACCTCACTGCACTCACTCCGCATCATTAGTCACTACTAATATATAATTTTCTACACCTGGTGCTATGTCTGCCTTGCCCTGCTTTACAATCTATGTGTTGTCACTGTTATTCTGGTTGTCAATCTGTTATCAGTTTAACGCATGATATGACCTGCCTAAGTCAATTTCTTATTCTTAGTAATAATCATTGTCACGAAAATATCTCTGAGTTGTGTCCTCCCTAACCCATGATATTTGCTACATTTCTCTTCAGACAATACACGTTTTTGCTCAATTCTTCCTTTTGTGTTTCTTATCTTTCTGTATATTATTTTTGTGATGCACCAAGTTTCTGAACGGTATGTTGTTATTCATTATGCCTCGATGTTTACCAAAAGTGATTCATCCCTTTCCATTTCTCTTAGATTGTTTTCGTGGGATGAGTTTCCATTATTTACTTAGTTCAGTTATGAGAGTTCTCCTGCCCTGGCGGTTCCATATTTCCGGTCTCTATTTGCTGTCCTGCCAAGAGAATATTACACTTAAAATCGTTTTTCTCATGTTTATGTTCAGACCTACTTCCAAACTTTCTTCCTCGGTCAATACTTACGCGTTATCCAGACTCACTCAGGAAGACTGTAAGACTGTCAAAGGCGAATACACGGGAAGCAATTTAGCGGCAAGAAAAAATAATATCATATAAGTGTCAAAACAAGAAATGGAACGGGAAGCAGAGGTGAGGGGATGATAACAAATGAAGGGGAAAGGGAGCAAGGGAACAGGTGATAGTGGCAAAAAGTTGAGATGGATAATGTAAAGGCAGGAGAAGAAACTCAGCAAAGGATTCTGAAGGGATAATGAACAGCAGAGAGAGATATGTTGGGGCCAAGCAGGGAACACTTGGCAATGGGGAATGAGTGGCAAGAGGCAAAGAGAAAAGGGGAAGAATGAAGAAAGACACTGATGGAGCAATAAACAACAGGGAGGGGTTTAAGTGGTCTCAGGTGATGAATAGCAGAGAGGACGCGCACAGAGGCCTTCATCCTCCATTAACAAGGTCTCATATTACAAAATATTTCCGTAATGCCCCCGGAGCCACGCGGAGCTGTAGCGTATGCCCCAAGCTTTACCTTACCACCTGAGCCAGAGTCAAAAACCATAACGCAGCGACCCCGTGACTTGGAATTTTGTGACAGTCCCGTTAAGCCGCGTGGCCCAAGGGAGCGGCGCAAAAGACTGGTCCACTAGATTAGATACAAAAAAAAAATAATAATAATCTCTCATAGTGATTCCTAAAAGTTCTCCTTAAGCAACTCATGAAACTTGTTGTTTTAGTAGTAAACAAGTATTGCCATAAGAGCTAGTGTTAAGTCGCTCCTAAGAGGCTTGTCTCAGAGCTGCTAAAAGTTGTTCCAAGAGAGGATACTCCTGGTGACCCTCAGTTCCTGGTCTTTAAAGCGGCCCTCGCAGCACATGTGTTCCTGAGGGGCGCGGGTGACTCGAGTGCCTTGGCGTGCCACGGACATTACCTCCATAATGGCCACATGCGTCAAGCCACACACACACACACACACACACACACACACACACACACACACACACACACACACACACACACACACACGGTTGAGTTCACAGTGTTGCAGCATCACCACTATACTGTCTCTTCTTCCTTTCATTCAGGATCTTTATTTACCGTATCTCTCTCTCTCTCTCTCTCTCTCTCTCTCCCCCCAGGAAGGTAAGATGCGGGCGGGTGTAATTGCTGGCTGCCGCATCGCCGCCAATTACTGGACGCGAAGTTGTTATTTTCAGTTTCAATGAGACAACGGCCGCCTTTGTGGCCAGCCTTGCATCATGGGGCGTTCCTAGGGGGCAGCCATGATCCTCCTCCAAGGACACTAGTCCTGAATACCCTTTCTGGCTGACTTGCTGACTTGCTGTCTGACTGACTGACTAACTGGCTGGTTGATTGTATGGATCGACTGCCGGTAGTTTGACTCGATGGCTGAACTACTTTATTTCCAACTGCCTTGCTAGCTGGCTAACCGCAGGACTGCTAGCTAAGTGGCTGAACTAGTATATGTCTGACTGGTAAGATGACTTTCTGGCTTATTCACTAACTCATTAACTGGTTGGCTAAGTGAATATGCTTGTATGACTAAGTGCTGAAGTGGCTCAGGACCGACTACTTGGTATGGAGCGTCTCGAGGTGGTTGGAGGTCAGGGCCATTACCAGCCATTGTGTAACCAATAAGAAGATGGACGAAAAGCGGCCACGTCTCCTCGTATTGCAAATGGAGTTGAAAGCAGCAGCCAAAAGTTGAAGAAAACCCGTGCCCAGATGATCTTCAAATTGGCCTCAAATCATTTCATCTCGCTGGACATTTGCTGATGAATTGCAAACGTGATCTCTCTCTCTCTCTCTCTCTCTCTCTCTCTCTCACACACACACACACACACACACACACACAAACACACACCGGATGGCAGCAACTAATTCCGAAAACAATAAACCCCAAGTCTGACTAGCGAATTCCTCCTCCCAAGTTAAAATATAAAATGTGACGCCGTGAAACTTGAAATTTGGCGCCCGAACGGTAGTTCATTCCAAGGAAACTGGAGTTGTATTTTGTTCTCCTTCCCTTCCGCGTTCACTGAGCAAAATTTAATTACCTAAACAAATTTATACACACTAGAGGAATTTTGTTTACCTCTCCTAACCTCTTATTAGTTACAAAAGTCAAGAAACCCTAAAAATACAATATATATATATATATATATATATATATATATATATATATATATATATATATATATATATATATATATATATATATATATATATTACGGGTAGGCGGTGGCCGAAGTGATAGCGTACTGGACCCACATTCGCCGCGTGATGGACGACGCGGGTTCGAATCCTCACGCTACCACTCGGATTTTTCAGTCACCGCCGAGTGGCTTAAAACTACCCACATGCTGTCCTGAAGACCACCCATCAACCCGGACTCTAGAGGAAGCCGTCCAAGCAAATCAAGAACGAGTTCCGGGGGCCAGCATGAGCCAATGCAAGATGGCGCCACTATAAACACTCGCCTGCGCCAGAACGGGCTGGGCCGACCATCAGGCCCCACCTGGAAGAAGCCTTGGGCCGACCATCAGGCCCCACCTGGAAGAAGCCTTGGGTCGACCATCAGGCCCCACCAGGAAGATGCCTACCGGCGCAATAGGCAACAACGTAAAAAAAAAATATATATATATATATATATATATATATATATATATATATATATATATATATATATATATATATATATATATATATATATATATATTGATATTGATATTGATATGAAAAAAACTACATGATGAACTACTTTTTTTTTTTTATCATACACAAACGACAAAGTAAAGACTTTATGAACAAAAGTGGCAAAAAATACTTTAACTATAAGTGTCTCTTCAAAGCCATTCACAATAATGTTCTAAACGTAATTACGTCTGTGATAAGTTCATTCTGTAAACGTTTATTACCGATCTTCGTTCATGTAACCCTAAATCGCCGAGTGTTTGACAACCCCTTGACGCTCACGGTGCAGGACACTGTAGGTGATGATAGCACGAAAATCTCTTCTTGGTTATAAAGCAATATATAAGTACTGAAGAGAAAGTATATGTACCATTTTTTTTCGTAGCTACCAATGATCATAGCGATACAAAGGTTGTGAAAATCAGAAAATTGTAAAATTTCCAAGTTCATCGACAGTCTTAAAAAGACATTGTTCCCTCCTCGGGAAAGAAGCCACGGGCACATTCCCAGAACAGTGGAAGGCAACACAAATACCTTCTTAAGCCACCGAGGCGCCGCTGGACACGCCAAATAAAAGGCTGGAAGGGTTACAGCTCACGAATTATGCAAATGGCACGAAAAGAAATGAAACTGTGCAACGCCGGCTGGCTGGCTGAACGGCTGGCGGACTGGCTTTCTGGCTGGACGGCTGGCAGACTGGACGTCAGGCAGGCTGGACGGCTGGGAGGCTGAACGGCTGGCAGGCATCAAACAAAACATTCGGTCATGCGCGTGCGAGAGGAACAGAACAAAAGACACTGACGTAAAGTAGACTATGAACAGGCTGGAAGGACAACGAGGGAATGTAGAAATAGCCTTTCCTCTGACTCAAGGAATGGTAGGGAACAATTCATGGAGCGAATGTTGAAAAGAAAAACAAATAAAAATATATAAAACATTATAAAACTAATATAAAAAATATCATGAAAACGATGATTAAAAATGTCCAGCTCTCGCTGCTCCTTAAATTCAGGAAACAGGTCGTCAAAATGTACGGCCATAAACTACGTCTATTACAGTGTTATGAAGGATCGCGAGCAGCATAAGATATTACTCCCAGAACGCTCAGTGGCCTGGATCCACATACCCACCCACCCACATCCGCCCCTTCCTCCCACCTCCTCTTTCTCACTTTCTTTCTTTATTTCCTGCTCTCTCTCTCTCTCCTAATCAACATCAGATCAACAACAACCACACACACACAAAAAAAAAAAAACATACAAACACACGTAAAACAACAAACGCGTATATGTAAACACACGCTCCTACACACATGACCCCCCCCACCCCCCTACACACACACACAAACACCCACCCACACACGCGCAGCTTCAGACGGCGGCATAAATTAAGTCATCAGAGTAAAGTTAATTATGACGTTACTACAATAATGACTTCATCGCCTTAATTCACCCACTTATACGCCACGTTTCCCGACTTGGCGACTTTCCTAAATTAATAAGTAAACTTCGTCTTTTTTTTATTTACACCAACAACAATGGAAACAGCAAAAGGGTATGACAACCAGACAAACATAAGCCCGCCATATGCTGCCCCCGTAAAAGAGTAAAGAATGAAAGGCCAGAGAAGAGAACAATTTCGGTTGGGGAAATTTCTTGATACTCTCCTCTTGATACATTCCTTAGATAAAAAATCCTTCAACATTCCTTAGACAAAAAATCCTTCAACATTCCTTACACAAAAAAATCCTTCAACATTCCTTAGACAAAAAATCCTTCAACATTCCTTAGACAAAAAAATCCTTCTATATTCCTTAGACAAAAAATCCTTCAACATTCCTTAGACAAAAAATCCTTCAACATTCCTTAGACAAAAAAATCCTTCAACATTCCTTAGACAAAAAATCCTTCAACATTCCTTAGACAAAAAATCATTCAACATCCCTTAGACAAAAAATCCTTCAACATTCCTTAGACAAAAAAATCCTTCTATATTCCTTAGACAAAAAAAATCCTTCAACATTCCTTAGACAAAAACTCCTTCAACATTCCTTAGACAAAAAAATCCTTCTATATTCCTTAGACAAAAAAAATCCTTCAACATTCCTTACACAAAAAAATCCTTCAACATTCCTTAGACAAAAAATCCTTCAACATTCCTTAGACAAAAAATCCTTCAACATTCCTTAGACAAAAAATCATTCGACATTCCTTACAAAAAATCCTTCAACATTCCTTAGACAAAAAATCATTCAACATTCCTTACAAAAAATCCTTCAACATTCCTTAGGCAAAAAATCCTTCAACATTCCTTAGACAAAAATCCTTCAACATTCCATAGACAAAATATCATTCGACATTCCTTACAAAAAATCCTTCAACATTCCTAGACAAAAAATTCTTCAACATTCCTTAGACAAAAAATCCTTCAACATTCCTTAGACAAAAAAGTCCTTCAACTTTCCTTAGACATGAAATCCCTCAACATTCCTTAGACAAAAAAATCCTTCAACATTCCTTAGACAAAAAATCCTTCAACATTCCTTAGGTAAAAAATCCTTCAACATTCCTTAGACAAAAATCCTTCAACATTCCATAGACAAAAAATCATTCGACATTCCTTACAAAAAATCCTTCAACATTCCCAGACAAAAAATCCTTCAACATTCCTTAGACCAAAAAATCCTTCAACCATCCTTAGACAAAAAATCCTTCAACATTCCTTAGACAAAAAAATCATTCAACATTCCTTACACAAAAAATCCTTCAACATTCCTAAGACAAAAAATCCTTCAACATTCCTTAAGACAAACAATCCTTCAACATTCCTCAGACAAAAAACCCTTCAACATTCCTTAGACAAAAAATCCTTCAACATTCCTTAAACAAAAAATCCTTCAACATTCCTTAAACAAAAAATCCTTCAACATTCCTTGGACAAAAAAAATCCTTCAACATTCCTTAGACAAAATATCCTTCAACATTTCTTAAGACAGAAAAATCCTTCAACATTCCTTAAACAAAAAATCCTTCAACATTCCTTAGACAAAAAAATCCTTCTATATTCCTTAGACAAAAAATCCTTCAACATTCCTTACACAAAAAAAACTTCAACATTCCTTAGACAAAAAATCATTCAACATCCCTTAGACAAAAAATCCTTCAACATTCCTTAGACAAAAAAATCCTTCTATATTCCTTAGACAAAAAAAATCCTTCAACATTCCTTAGACAAAAAATCCTTCAACATTCCTTAGACAAAAAAATCCTTCTATATTCCTTAGACAAAAAAAATCCTTCAACATTCCTTACACAAAAAAATCCTTCAACATTCCTTAGACAAAAAATCCTTCAACATCCCTTAGACAAAAAATCCTTCAACATTTCTAAAGACAGAAAAATCCTTCAACATTCCTTAGACAAAAAATCCTTCAACATTCCTTAAACAAAAAATCCTTCAACATTCCTTAAACAAAAAATCCTTCAACATTCCTTGGACAAAAAAAATCCTTCAACATTCCTTAGACAAAATATCCTTCAACATTTCTTAAGACAGAAAAATCCTTCAACATTCCTTAAACAAAAAATCCTTCAACATTCCTTAGACAAAAAATCCTTCAACATTCCCTAGACAAAAAATCCTTCAACATTCCCTAGACAAAAAATCCTTCAACATTCCTTAGACATGAAATCCTTCAACATTCCTAAGACAAAAAATCATTCGACATTCCTTACAAAAAATCCTTCAACATTCCTTAGACAAAAATCCTTCAACATTCCTTAGGCAAAAAATCCTTCAACATTCCTTAGACAAAAATCCTTCAACATTCCATAAACAAAAAATCATTCGACATTCCTAGACAAAAAATCCTTCAACATTCCTAGACAAAAAATCCTTCAACATTCCATAAACAAAAAATCATTCGACATTCCTAGACAAAAAATCCTTCAACATTCCTAGACAAAAAATCCTTCAACATTCCTTAGACAAAAAATCCTTCAACATTCCTTAGACATGAAATCCTTCAACATTCCTTAGACAAAAAATCCTTCAACATTCCTTACACAAAAAAATCCTTCAACATTCCTTAGGCAAAAAATCCTTCAACATTCCTTAGACAAAAATCCTTCAACATTCCATAAACAAAAAATCATTCGACATTCCTTACAAAAAATCCTCCAACATTCCCAGACAAAAAATCCTTCAACATTCCTTAGACCAAAAAATCCTTCAACCATCCTTAGACAAAAAATCCTTCAACATTCCTTAGACCAAAAAATCCTTCAACCATCCTTAGACAAAAAATCCTTCAACATTCCTTAGACAAAACATCCTTCAACATTTTGTAGACATAAAATCCATCAACATTTCTTAGACAAAAAAATCATTCAACATTCCTTACACAAAAAATCATTCAACATTCCTAAGACAAAAAATCCTTCAACATTCCTTAAGACAAACAATCCTTCAACATTCCTCAGACAAAAAATCCTTCAACATTCCTTAAGACAAACAATCCTTCAACATTCCTCAGACAAAAAATCCTTCAACATTCCTTAGACAAAAAATCCTTCAACATTCCTTAGACAAAAAAAAAATCCCTCAACATTCATTAGACATAAAATCCTCCAACATTCCTCAGACAAAAGATCCTTCAACATTCCTAAGACAAAAAATTCTTCAACATTCCTTAGACAAAAAATCCTACAACATTCCTAAAAACAAAAAATCAGTCAACATTCCTTAGACAAAAAAACTTCATCCTTCGTGTCCTTTGTAACACTTCAGCTATTTTCTTTAAGGGGATCGGAACCCTTGAGTGAGTTGCATTCATAACACACACCTTGAGCAAGACTCCAGAGAGCGGCCATGTTTGTTTACATCGTGACGTCATACATGGAGAAGGGAAGGAGAGGGCGAGGAGGGGGGGAGGCTGGCCAGGTGAAAGACGGCTAATGAGCAAACATAAACAACCCCAGTGTATAACATAAGAATAATAGTCTCTCTCTCTCTCTCTCTCTCTCTCTCTCTCTCTCTCTCTCTCTCTCTCTCACACACACACACACACACACACACACACACACACACACACACACACACACACACACACACACACACACACACACACACACACACACACACATATCACACACTTTAAGGTTTATTCATCTCCATCCTCGTTCAGTATTTCCATATAATTTTTTCGCCTGTTTCCTATACAAACATGCCACTTCCGGACTTAATCCCTCCTCCTCCTCCTCCTCCTCCTCCTCCTCCTCTTCTTCTTATCTTCTATTTCCGTCCCACTTCTCTAATCTATTCATTTTTTTCTCAAACATTTTCCTTACTCCATCGCATCCAGCTTAGAGTAACATCACAAGTATAATCCGTAATAGTCCTCCTACTCGTCTTCATCCTCCTACTCTTCTTTCTTCCCTCCTTTTCATATCCCCCCTCCTCCTCCTCCTCCTCCTCTTGCTCCTCCTCCTCCTCCTCTTGCTCCTCCTCCTCCTCCACCTCCTCCTCCTCCTCCTCCTCCTCATACGTATTTATCTATTTATCTTTCCCTTCCTCTCTTTCTTCCTCTCCCGCCTCCTGCTCCTCCTCCTCTTCCTCCTCCTCCTACACTGACATGGAAAGACCGAACGTGGTTGCAATCACCGAAACGCTCCCTCTGACCACCTAATGACCGAATTATAAATTCCGGGATACGAAAGCTTTTACAAAAACAGACTTCACAAGAAAGGAGGAGGTGTTACATGCTACGTCAAGAACAAATACCCGGCCGTGAAAATAGCCAAAGAGGACTCAGAGAAATATGACACAGTTTATGTTGAACTGGAAACTATCAAGCACAACAAAATAACAATTAGAACCGTATACAACCTCCAAAGCAACAAGCAGCGGACGACGCAGCGCTGTATGAGGAAAATCACACCATAACACAAAACAGTCAGTCATTATTGGGGACTTTAACTGTTCCAACATTGACTGGACCACGGTGAATGGAGATCGGGAGGGTAACAGATTGCTCGAAATGTTAGAGGACACTTTTCTAACTCAGATCGTTACCCAACCGACAAGGGAAAATAATTTATAAAACCTAGTACTCGTGAGTGATCCCGATCTCACACGTGAATGTCAAGTCGGCAAAAAACTAGGTAGTTGCGACCATCACCTAATTCCCCTCAAGATCAGAACAGACCTTGAACTCACCGATGTAATGTGTATATATTATAATGTACATATGAGTGAGTGACTGTGTGTCTAAGCACAGGCTCAGTGCCTTTGCCAGGATGTTATGGAACACGTCAGAGCTGATGGCCGTGGGAACACATGCTTGGTTGATACTAAATCAGCAACTGATGACAAATCAGTTACTGATTTAGTATCAGCCAAGCATGTGTTCCCACGGCCATCAGCTCTGACGTGTTCCATAACATCCTGGCAAAGGCACTGAGCCTGTGCTTAGACACACAGTCACTCACTCATATGTACATTATAATATATACACATTACACCGAAAACACGTCCAAGATTCCAGACAACAAAAGAGCCAATTTTAACCTCGCTCGTGAACTGCTAACGCAGACAACTTGGGAACCCACAAACTTTACTCCTGTGGACGGCGCGTGGAAGGGCTTCAAAAACAAATTCCAAGAGGTAGAGAGAACAACTGTTCCCATGAAGACTAGAAGAACAAATAATGCCATAAGCCCACCATGGATTACTACCCAAGTTCGACGGGCGATTAATTTAAAGAAGAGAAAAAACAGCTTGCTAAAGGAAAACAGCACTGATGAGGCATGCGAACAGTACCATCAAAGCCTCAGAGCTTGCAGAACTCTCATTCGACAGCGTAAACGAGACTATAAAAACCAAATTGCACGCGAAGCCAAGTCCAACCCGATAAAGTTTTTCACGTATATAAGAACCAAAAAGAAGACAAAAAGCAATATCGGTGTCCTAAAATATGAAAGTGACGTACTAACCCAAGACAGCAGACAAATGGTCGAAATCCTAAACAAAAAGTTCGCGCCTGTGTTCACGGTCGAGAACACCCAGTCAGTACAAGAAAGCCCTAACCCACCGATGGGAATCACAACCCTAGAAATTGGCACAATTGACGACCGGGACGTGCAAAAGTACCTAGATAAACTCGAGACAAACAAGTCCACCGAACCCGTCGACTTGTCACCCAGGCTGCTCAAGGAACTCAAGCAGCAAATCCTCAAACCACTCACCGCCATCTATAATCTGACGCTACAACAAAACAAAGTTCCCGAAGACTGGAAGCAAGCGAACGTAACACCGATCTTCAAAAAGGAAGACAAAAGCGTGGTTTTAAACTACAGAACGGTACCATCTTGACTTCATTGGCGGGAAAAATTCTCGAGAAGATCATCAGAAACAAACTCGTTAAGTTCCTTGAAGACAAAAACATCATTTCCGATGTTCAGCACGGTTTCAGGAATAAGCGCTCATGCTTAACCATCTTACTGGATTTCCTCCAAAGTATCTATGAAAATTGGGATAATCATATCCCCAGTGATGTTATATATCTAGACTTCCAAAACGCCTTTGACAAAGTGCCACACGAAAGACTCCTCAAGAAACTTAAGTCGGCGGAGTTAGGTGACACTCTAACAGCGTGGATCAAAGACTGGCTCACTGGAATAAACAACGAGTTGTACTCAACGGACAGGCCTCCGAGTGGTTCCCGATCACAAGTGGAGTGCCACAGGGGTCAGTGCTGGGACCCATACTCTTCATTATATATATCAATGACCTAGAACTAGGATTTAAATCCACTCTTGCAAAATTTGCCGACGACACAAAGATGGGTGGGAAGGCCCTCATGACAGCAGACTGCGAAATTATCCAGAGAGACCTGAACCAGATCACTCAGTGGTCAGAAAAATGGCAAATGTCCTTCAACACTACCAAATGTAAAGTAATGCATATCGGATCCAGAAACAGCAACCACACATACCACATGGGTGGCGAACCACTACAGGTAGTGCAGGAGGAAAGAGACCTCGGGGTCACCATCAGCAGTGACTTGAAACAAATAAAACACTGCAAGTCTGCCTGTAAGAAAGCCAATACTATGCTCGGGTTCATAGCGATGAACTTCGAATACAAGACGCCGGGAGATATGTTAGCCTTGAATAATTCGCTGGTAAGGCCCCACCTGGAATACGCCATGCAACTCTGGTCTCCTAATTACAGGAAAGACATTGAATTACTTGTGACAGTACAGCGCCGCGCCACGAAGATGATACCATCACTGAGGACGAAGCCATACGAAGAGCGATTCGAGCGACTCAACCTCTTCACGTTGGAAAACGTCGGGGAGACATGATACAAGTCTTTAAGTACCTGAACAAGCTCAGCAATGTTGATCACTCCAAACTCTTCACACCACAAACTAACCCGAGGACAAGAAACAACGGAAAAACAATTCAAGCAAAGCGATGCAATAAGAACATAAGAACATAAGAACGCAGGAGTCTACAAGAGGCCGGTAGGCCTGTACGAGGCAGCTCCTTTGACCCTAGGCTCCCGTGTATCTAACCCCACCTAATATCGCTGTCCATGAATTTATCTAGTCTATTTTTTAATGTGACAATTGTATTGGCACTCACCACATGACTGCTAAGCCTATTCCACTCATCCACCACCCTGTTAGTAAACCAATTTTTGCCTATGTCCCTGTTGAATCTGAATGTATCCAGTTTAAACCCATTACTTCGTGTCCTACCCGGTTCTCTTACCAACAAAACCTTATGAATGTCTCCCTTATTAAAGTCCTTCATCCATTTATAAACCTCGATCATGTCTCCACGCACCCTTCGCCTTTCTAGAGAATGCAGGTTTAACTGTTTGAGCCTTTCCTCGTATGGCAAGTTTCTCAACCCCTGAATCATCTTCGTCATCCTCCTCTGCACCGATTCTAACATTTTGATATCCATTCTATAGTAAGGTGACCAGAACTGATCCGCATAGTCAAGATGAGGTCTATATAATGCTAAATATAGTTTGAGGAAGACTTCGGGGCTTCTGTTGCTTACGCTCCTTGAAATAAATCCCAGTACCCTATTAGCTCGATTTCTAGCTTGAATGCGTTGTGCCCTTGGACGGAGATCAGAGCTCACTAACACCCCTAAATCCCTCTCGCACCCAGACCTGCTTATGAGAGTGTCATTTAAGCAATAGTTATGTGAGGGGTTGTTCCTACCTACACTCAGAATACTGCACTTCCTTACATTGAACTCCATCTGCCATTTATCCGCCCAGTCATACAATCTGTTGAGTTCACCTTGGAGAATACTAGCGTCCTGATCCGACTCAATTACTCTACCGATCTTGGTATCATCTGCAAATTTACTAACATCACTACTAATTCCTGTATCTAAGTCATTGGTATAAATAATAAACAAAAGTGGACCTAATACCGAGCCTTGTGGGACCCCACTCGTAACACATCCCCAGTCAGATCTTTTACCATTGATTTGCACTCTTTGCTTCCTATTGCTAACCGACATCGGCAGGAGTTATTTCTAGAATAGAGTTGTTCGCCACTGGAACAGCCTTCCTGCAGAAGTGGTTAGCGCAGAGACAATCAACTCCTTCAAGAAACGCATTGATCGCCACTTTGATGCACCGGGAGTGAACTGAATGTATCCAAGAGTAGGTACACAAATGCTTTAATCCTCCCCTGCAAGCCACTCCTATGGCTAACGGATTGATTAAATCACTGAAAGCAGGCAGCCTTGTAATGAGCCAACAGGCTTCCTGCTGCCTGGTAGTCCATGTTTCCATGTTTCCTCCTCTTCCTCTTCCGCCTCCTCCTCCTCCTCCTTCTCCCCCTCCTTCTACTTTTCCTCCTCCTCCTCCTCCTCCTCCTCCTCCTCCTCCTCATCATCATCATCATCATCATCATCATCATCATCATCATCATCATCATCATCATCATCATCATCATCATCTGCGTATCACTCGATGGCAAGACCCCACCTCGAACATGCAGTGCAGTTCAGGTCCCTTAAGTACAGAAAGACATTAAATTGTTAGCGTCGAGCTACGATAATTATTCTATCCTTGAGGGCTTCGCCGTATGAAGAACGACTCGAGAGACTCGGCTGCTTTATAATACAAAAGACACACTTACGAGGAGATATGACTCATTTCTTCAAGTTCAGTAACGTTGTTCCCTCTAAGTGTTTTCTGCTACAAAACCAACTCAAGAATTAGAAACAGCGAACTGTCTAGTTAAAGGAGGTGATTTGATGCAGTTACAAAAGTTTCATCTCAAACCAAGTCACCCGCCACTGGAACAACCTTCCTGCAGCAGTAGTAAATGAGACCGTAAACTTTTGTAAAAATCGCATCGACCATCACTTCGTTACAACAGGAGAAAACTGGACGTACGTACCGAGGTGCTTTAATCTGTTATACAGACATGAGGAGACTTTCAAGCAGATAATATCACTAGCGCAGGCAACCTCGTAATGAACCCCTGGTTTCCTGTTGCCTGCCTTTACACGTTTCCATGTATCCTCCTCCTCCACCTCTTCCTCCATCTTACCTTCCTCAGGGGACATTTATCTTCCTTCACATACGCATCGCTTACCTGGAAGAAAAAAATATGGGTGAGCTGGGTGAGAAAGGGAACAAAGGAAAGAGAATACTGATTACAAAAAGAATATATATTTGACAGCCAACATCGCCATCATTAATAATATGACAAAAAACACAGTGATAGCAGAAGGAAATGTTGAAAACCGAATAAAACATGAACTAAAAGAACTCAATTCCAGAAAAAAAGTTAAAAAAAGGGAAGGTCTGCAAAAATAGCAAAATACCGTAAAGAAACAAAACACATTAGCAGATTGTAAAAGAAAATAACAAATGGCGGAAGGGCGAGGGAAAAAATGGCTAAATGGGAGGCACAACAACAACAGCAGACCCTCGGGACCAAACAACAGTTGGCAAAGAATCGGGAAAAATGGAAAAGGGGAGACATGATGAAGGAGGAGAGATTTATGAGAGGATGAAAGGAGAGCGGAAGAAAGAGAAAGCAAAGGATAATGAAGGAGGGAAGAGACGACTGAAAAGACCAAAAATAAAATGAAGAAGCCGGAGAAGGGAAGAAGAAAAGAGCGAAGGATATATTAGATGATAGGAAATGGATGTATGACGAGAAGAATAAATACAGTAAGGTGAAATAAAAGCAAAAATAAAATGAAGAAGCCGGAGAAGGGAAGAGGAAAAGAGCGAAGGATAGATGATAAGAAATGGATGTATGAGGAGAATAATAAATACAGTAAGGTGAAATAAAGGGATGAAAGCGGAAGGTCCAGGATGAGATCGAGTAATGAATGAGGGTGACATTGAAAGCAATAAATAGAGAGACGAAGAAAAAAATGAGGGAAGGAAAATATGTGCAGATAGAGGAAGGGAGAGATGAAGGGAGAAAACATCCGACGCTGAAGGAAAACTCTGAACAACTCATCTGGGGCATAAAACCCCGCAGAAAGGAATGGAATCTGGGTCACTTGTGAGATTTGAGCGATTAATAGAGTTTCCCAGAGATACTTCCGGATTCCTTCCATCTGAGAGAGACAGATACAGACGCAGACAGAAAGATATACAGACAGACAAAGACAGACAAATAGACACCCAGACAGATAGACACATAAATAAAGACAGATAGACAGACAGGAAGACAGAGAGACGGACAGACAAACGGACAGACAAACACAGACAGACACTCAGACAAGACACACACACACACACACACACACACACACACACACACACACACACACACACACACACACACACACACACACACACAAACAGATAGATAGATAGATAGATGGTATATTGACTACAGCATAGCAGATACATATTAATAAAGATATACATTACAAGTATAAACTGCAGTCCAGCACAAAATCATTCAGAAAAAAATCAGAAATACACAAAAAAACAGCTCCCTCCCCCTCCCCCCCCCCCAAAAAAAAAAAAAAGACATTAACACATCACGTTGTAAATACCGACATAATTAAAATATACACCTAAAACATTTCCAAAACACAGGACGATACAAACAGGGCACGGTCAGTATAAACACACGTGCTTAAGACACAATTAAGACATTTCCAAATAAAAGGCAGACAACAAGATGAAACATAACAATGGCCTACCTACCTTACGTTAAGAATCCGACATACAATCAAAACACAGACACAGACTGGCAGACAGATAGGTACACACATGAACATAAGAAGACAGAGACAGAAACAGAATGACAGACAAAGATGTACCGACAAAGATATACAAAGGCGAATAGAAAAAAAAGTCATACAAACCTAAATACTAATATTAACAAAATAGACAGGCAGACAGACAGGCAGACAGAGACAGAAACAGAGACGGACAGAGACAGAGACGTAGGTGAAATTTTAATCCAGCGCAACAAACTGGCACAGGTGGGACCAATGAATATTTTCCTGGAGGCTCAATGTACGACCACGGCTAAAAGTTCCCGCCGTGCCGAGCTGAAATGACGGACAACAGGTGTGTGTGTGTGTGTGTGTGTGTGTGTGTGTGAGAGAGAGAGAGAGAGAGAGAGAGAGAGAGAGAGAGAGAGAGAGAGAGAGAGAGAGAGAGAGAGAGAGAGAGAGAGAGAGAGAGAGAGAGAGAGAGAGAGAGAGAGAGAGAGAGAGAGAGAGAGAGAGAGAGAGAGAGAGAGAGAGAGAGAGAGAGAGAGAGAGAGAGAGAGAGAGAGAGAGAGAGAGAGAGAGAGAGAGAGAGAGAGAGAGAGACACACAGACACACACAGACAGACAGACACACAAAGACAGACAGACACACACAGACAGACAGACACAGACAGACAGACAAACAGACAGAGAAAGAGACAGACAAAGAAAAAGACAGAGGCAGAGGGCTTATCCTCATGCACAATAGCAACATCCCGTAGACAAAAAGTAAGTCGCTATACCGTACATGTAATTAGAAAAAAAAATGAAAAGGGGAGCAAGCCATTCCTGCATTACCTAAAACCGCCTCTGCATACTAAGCAGGATTATTAATACCGTCCAGGGCAGCAGGCAGAGATAACCCTTGTGCAGGACCACCATAAGGAAGGGAATGGCTTAAAAGAGGCCCCAGGCGCCTTCCTCAAGGACGCGCAGCCAGCCACTCTCGCGTTAAATGAAGATCCAAGTTCATTGTGGCTAATTGTGTGTGTTTGGGTCCTGCTTAAGACGTTAAGGTAACTTTAAAGTTAGTACGCTTTTGCTTTGCTATGTATGTAATATTTTCCATTCATTACCACAACATGGTGGTGCTCAGACCATATCTATGAAATGCTACAATGCCAGTCTTTTTTCAGTATTTTCTTTCTGCCACTTCCCCACCACGGTTACATTGTTCACGGCCTGCTCAAAACATGCACACTGACCCACACTGACAAATTCCCACAATCCATCCAAAAATTCACGCACCCGGAGCAAATATTCCTACCACCGCCATCACAACCACAGCATGATAAAACCAACACAACAACATAACGTACTACGAGCATGATAACATATGTTCCACCACCACGAAAATATATGTAGACTACCACAAAGACAAACCATGTGGATTACTACTACACATTTATCACTACAACATATGTGAACTACCACAACATAGGTGGAATGCAACAATCAACATCATATAAATATTTACTTCACCACCGATGACAACTCCATTTGATGACTTGCATAATTACAGTATATGTGGAGTATCAAAACATACGAGCTACCACAAGGACAACATGTATGGATTACCACAAAGACGTGTGTACTGCAACAACGACAACGTTGAGTGGACGACAACATCGAATAAGTATCTCGACTGCCAAAACGAGACCATATGTGGACTATCTCAACGACAACATATTTCTATGCAAAGGAACCAGACATATCTTGTAAAT
>NC_066538.1:12611808-12629308 GCF_024679095.1 Eriocheir sinensis
TTCTACACCAGACTTTCAGGAAGAGCCCAAATAAAACCTTCCCTCCTCTTCCTTTGCCAAGAAAACATATTTCCTCAAAACCTTAAAATCAACCTTACAATACTGAACATTTCTTTCTTTAAGACTCCACTACTTTTGTGAAGGACCTTTCCTGCCAGTCTTTTGGGCTGTCCTCTATACTCCCCTTCAGCGGTCTTTCCTCCCATTAGCTCTTCTTTTTCCTTCTCTTCTCTTTTCTCTCTCCTATGACGTTTCCTCCCTGCCTTTCCTCTCCAAGTCATCTCCATCTCCCATAAATTCTGCTTTCTATATTTTTTTCTCGTTTTCCTTTTCAACGGTGACTCATCCAACCCACATAAATTTTTCTTCCATTATCTCTTCTCTGTTCGCTCCCCTGGCCGCTCTTTCCCTCCCGTACAGTTCCCTACCTTGCCCCTTCACCAGATGTAATAACGTTGTTTGCCTCCCCTCCTCTTTTCCTTTCTAGACCCCTCCCTTTTTCACACATTCTTTCTTACACTTCTCTCTTATTTATGTTGGCTCCCTGTCTGTCTGTGTATCTTCGTTTCTCACCTTTCTCCCCTTCCTTGTCCTTTACCCTTTGTGTGGATATTCTTTCTTTTATTTTTCTCGCTGCTCCGTTTTTTTTTTCATATCATAAATTTCTTCTCTTCAGGTCATACCATTCTTCCCTCCTGCCTCTTCTCCTGCCCTTCCTCCAAGCCACAGCAATTTTTTCCTTCCTTTCGTATAACCTTTCCTCCTTTTCTTTACTTCTGCTCCCCGCCAAGGAGTGTTCCTTCCTTCAACTCAATACTCACACACACTATCGTAATTTATTCTTGCTCTTCCTCAAATACATTTTCTCAACTTTTCTTTTCACCGCATTATAAATACTCTTTAATGATCAACTTTTCGGTTATTAATCTTTTTCTACTATCTATATTTTCCGAACCTGTTTGACTATTTTTCTTTTAATACGAATTCACACACAAAAAAAGCTCAGTAAATCTACGTCTAAAACACAAAAAGCCCTAAATGTGACCAGTTGAAGTGTATATATATATATAGGGCGTACGGTCACCCTCCCCCTCCCCCTTCCCCTCCCCCTCTCCCTCTCCCTCTCTCTCTCTCTCTCTCTCTCTCCCAAGAGCAAGGGTACGCGGTAAGGCAGAGGGGGTAAAGGCATTAAATCCAGCGGAGTCAGAGGCACAAAAATCCATACGTTCTTGTCAAAAGCGGCACAATGTCAACAGATTTCCGTGATGGAGTTGTCGGGATAACTTTCGTCTCTCAGATATTGAACTCAACCCACCAGAAGAGACAGGAAGGGACGACGGGGCGGGACGGGAGAGGGACGCCGCGGGTAGGGAAGCGAAGGAAGGTCAGTCGGAGTTCGGCCACCACACGACTCTAACAAATGGATTCCTCTACGTCTATCCTGGTAAGAGTTTTTGAAGGATGCGCAGCGTAGGAAAGGTTCGTTGCACACACATATGCACTGAAACAAACAAACAAACAACCACAAAACACACACACACACACACACACACACACACACACACACACACACACACACACACAAGCTCTTTTCTCTTGTCATGAGGTGTACATATATTTTTTTTCCATTTTGAAAAGCACACGTTGCCGTAGATTGAAAGGCTGGTACACACACACACACACACACACACACACACACACACACACACACACACACACACACACACACACACACACAGACATACACAAAAACACACACATGCACACACAGAAAGAGAAACTGAGAAATATAGACATAGAGGGTGACAAGCCAATACAGGGAAAAAATAAAAGTGAAATATATCAACTGAAAACAAAGGAAAAAAGACCGGCGGCAAAAGGGAAGGAAGGAGAAATTGAAAGTAAAAAAAAAAATGGAGGAGGGAAAGAAACCCTCGAACTCACGGACATGACAGATAAGAAAGAGGGGGAAACGTAATGGACGAGAGAAGAGACGATAAGAGCCACGGAGAGAGAGAGAGAGAGAGAGAGAGAGAGAGAGAGAGAGAGAGAGAGAGAGAGAGAGAGAGAGAGAGAGAGAGAGAGAGAGAGAGAGAGAGAGAGAGAGAGAGAGAGAGAGAGAGAGAGAGAGAGAGAGAGAGAGAGAGAGAGAGAGAGAGAGAGAGAGAGAGAGAGAGAGAGAGAATTAATCTTTCACCAAAAACCGATATTTAAAACACTACACGCAAAATATTTATTGGTGAATGCAAAACGACAAATACAACAAGGAAATGCACAGATGATTATATACTCCAACCCGACTGCAAATTCTTCGTTTTCTTCGTATCATTTTGAAGCCAGACTCCAAGAGGAAAATTTACTTCCAGATAAACTGTAAGAAAAACGTATTCAATTTAGGATTATGATTAGGGCCGAGCAAAAGGCGGAAAGAGTTGGGAAATTGCGGGCAGGATGGGGTGCAAAAACAGGTTGAAGAGAATGGAAGAACTGGAGCTGGGGAGAGGCGAAGGGAAGTGCGGGGAAGGGAGGAGAGGTGATTTGTAAGTGGAGGATTGGGCAGAAAGAGAAAGGGAAGGGCTGGAAAAGTGTGAGGAAGGGGCAAGGAAGGAAAGGCGAAGTGATGAGGAAGGGCACGATGAAGTTTGGAATGGATAGGAAGGGCCGAAAAAAAGTAAGAGAGATATAGCTGGAGTGACAGGAATATAGAAACAGCAAGGCAAACAATGGAAAGGAGGAGGTGGAACAGAGATAAAAAAAAAATGTAGAGATAAAAGAAAGGGGAAGGCAAGTGTTGAAAAATGGCGGGATGAGAAAGGAAAAAGGAAGGAATGAAATAGGAAGGATAAGGAAAGATTTAGGGAAGAAGGGAAGGATAAGGAAATGGCTGAGAAATGAAGGGAAGGGCAGGGAAGTCCAGGGCAGAAAAGGGAACGGGAAGGTGAAGGGAAGGACAGAGAAAGGCGGGTAGAGCAAGGCAGAGCAGGGAAGGCGAGGAACAAGGTGCAAAAAGACGTATTTATTAGTGGAAGGAAACAGGTAAGAGAGGATAAAACTTTTAGGGAGGGAAAAGACTAGTGGGTAGCGGGGAGTCAAGAAGGTAAAAGATCAAAAGAGGAGTAAATAGGGGAAAAGGAAATATGAAAACCTGTATTGCTAAAAGAGAAAATAAAACAGCGCCCGAAAGTATTAAAAACGTTGAGCAGAACAAAATTATTGATGACACACACACACACACACACACACACACATACACACACACACACACACACACACACACACACACACACACACACACACTGACTACACACACCTGCAAAATAATTCTCGTTATGACAAAGAATAATCCCATACTTTCAAAATTTTAATTCGAAAAAACGGCGGAATGAAAACTCAAACCACCTGATCCCCCACCACTAAAAAAAAAAAAAAAAAAAAAAAAAAACGCGGGCGCTGCACACAACAAGCTTCGTTCACATTTCACTCTCATCGGCTTAATAATGGACGAAAAATACACACACCGAAAAGGCAAATATGGCACAGAATGAAAATGCATATGGTCGCGGTAAGCAGTCGGGTTAAAATGCGAGTTTGCGTGAGCCCGCTCGTCGGCTCTATTTACAAAAGTTTGCTTAGTGGAGTTACCTGACGAAGACACGGCAGAATAATGAAAACACAGCGCGGGGGAGGGGATTCGGAGAGAGAGAGAGAGAGAGAGAGAGAGAGAGAGAGAGAGAGAGAGAGAGAGAGAGAGAGAGAGAGAGAGAGAGAGAGAGAGAGAGAGAGAGAGAGAGAGAGAGAGAGAGAGAGAGAGAGAGAGAGAGAGAGAGAGAGAGAGAGAGAGAGAGAGAGAGAGAGAGAGAGAGAGAGAGAGAGAGAGAGAGAGAGAGAGAGAGAGAGACCACACACACACACACACACACACACACACACACACACACACACACACACACACACACACACACACACACACACACACACACACACACGCACATACAAAGACACAGAAAAACACTTACATACAGAAAAAGGACACTGAGACTGACAGACAAACACAGGCAAATTAAAGAAAGAAACAAACATAAAGGATGACAAATATATAAACAGACACACAGTAAACAAACAAACACACAGAGACAAGGTAACATATCGACAAACAAGCGCAAAAGCAAACAGGCAGACACAGCCACAATATACGGCCACACGAGCGAAAACAAAGGTAATACAGTAAATCAAAGTGTGGCGGCGTAACAACCTCCATCACGCGGGTCGATCGGGGTGAGCGCGGCGGCCGCCTCGGTGATGGCCAGACTGACAGCGGGACTCGGCACTCAATCTTTATCGTGACTATCGCCCCTCGCCTCTCCACACACCCTTCGTCAGGCCAGGGAAGTGGCTTTGGACAGCGGCTACTCCTGCTGGGTCGACTTTTGGGGTCACATTTTTTACCCTTTCGGTGTTAAGGTGCACATATTTGAGAAGGATTTAGTGAGGTTTTAAGGCTTTTCCATGGGCAGTTTTATGATCCTGGTGGTAGTTTGGCCATACTTCCGTACTCTGAGCGTGGAAAAAGACGCTAATTAGAGCCCGAATAATCTCCTTTTCGGGCTTTGGAAATTGTCTGCGAATGCCAACCAATATGCCTTCACATTTTCAGCCTAAATGTCAATTGTGCATTTCGCGTTCATATTCCCACTTTTTGCTCGAGGTCTTCACGAAGGGAACTGACCTAAGGAAACTTATTGACCCTTAAGCGTGTGTTCGTCTTCGTAAACCATGAAATCTTAGGTTTAAAAAATGGTATCGTCTTTCTCTGAGCATCCTCTCCATGCAGGGCAGATGTTCCTGACAGCTCTCCTCCACCCAGCCCAGTCATACGCATGGCAGATATTTTTTTTATCATCCTTTTTTTTTTCTTTTCTTATGAAGTCCATCCACCTTCGCTTCGGTCTTCCCCTCCTCCTCCCTGCACCTCCACCTCTATCACTTCTTCCAACGTAAATTTCAAAAGATATGAAATTCAAGTTTCTCGACCCATGTTAACATTTATAGGACATCAAAATATAAAAAATATTCATGCCTAAAAATATGTATTTTCGACGCATAAAACAAAACACGGTGATGTAAACAATATCTTTACTGAATATTGCAGCCGCGATTTGTTTTAAACTTTTTAATATAGAGTATTTAGGAACAGAATATACAAAACTTTCAATACATGAATATTAAAGGCATTATTTCGACGCAAAAAAATAAAAAAGTTAAATAACACGTAAAAAGAGCAAAGCAACAAGCCAGCCTGGCGGGTGGGCGGGCGCGGGCGGCAGTGATTGGAGGCAGTGGTGTTGGTACCTGGTTTAAAGGGAATCTTTATTGCAGGTTGTCGCGCGTGCAAAAACTGCTTCCTATAAAACTTGCATACAAAACCTTGGGGCAATGCTTTGGAACGGGCCATATAAATAACATTTTTACACAGTCATGGAGTTTTATACATCCACTGAACCATGATTGTCCCTTTATCATTCGTGTACGCGTCCGTTTCTGTAGGCCTGTGTGGCACCGAGAGTATCCCTCTGCATCTGTCTGTTTGCTTGTCTCGCTCGTTTGTCTGTCTGCCACTATGTCTGGTGTCTATATAGCTGTGCACGTTTGTGTCTGCATGTCTGTGTATGCACTGTGTATGCCTGTACGTTTTTTTCATGTCTGTTGCCCTATGTTTGTCTTCCTGTCCGTGAGTGTATTTGTTTGTCCGTAAAATACATAATAAATGGTCCTGGTTGCCAATATGAATTCTCGTCATTTCAAAATTATTATAAGTTTTTCGCCATATTGTTTTAGCTCATAGGCAATCACAATACGCAATGAAGTAATTAAAAAAATAACAAAGGGGCCATTAACGAGGGAGCAGCTGGCGAGGCAAAGACAATATTCCGGGTAAAGAATGAAAATTGTATGCAAATGTCTTTTTTCCCCACACATCACATTTTAAAAGAAGTTGTGCCTCACCATTTTTAATTAACAAAGTCTATCGTACCCGCGAGGCTCAACCTGTGTGTGTGAAGGGGGGGGGGGGGGGTACAATAACGACTGAATGAAATAGACGATATTAAAAGAGGAAAAATGATGGAAGTGAATGAGTGTGTAGATAGCCAACCGAAGAGGAGGAAAAGAGGAGAGGGAGAAAAATATAAATGGCAAAAGGGAGAGAGTTTGGCACGTCATGGAAGGAAATCTATACGTCAGAAATGGAACGGAAACAGAAGGGAAGGGAATATATAAAACGAATGTAAGGGTGAAAAGGGATAAGAACAGGCGGAATAAGAGACAAAAAGAAAGAAAGAAAGACAGACTGACAGACACATACACCCAGACAAAAAGCACAGAAAGCTAGAATGAGAGAAGGCAGAATAAAAGAGAGAAAAAGAGACAGACTGACAGACACATACAGGCAGGCAGATGAAGCGTACAGAGGAGAGAATAAAAGGAGTATGAGATACAGGATAAGAGAGAGAAAAAGAGTAAGAGAAACCGAAATACATATACAGGCAGACAGATTGAGCGTACAACAAAAAGAATATGAGAAGACGGGATAAAAAAAAATAAGAGAAAAAGAGAAAAAACAAACTGACAGACACATACAGGCAGACATTTGGAGCGTAGAGGTGAGAGAGGGATGACAGCCATGAGGGAGTAGCCATGACACACGGCGCGCCGCTTTCCACACGGCCTCTCATTCTCACTAACAGGATTAACTCATCGCTGGATCATGCACGAGCCGCGCCTCAATGAGATTAATGAATGGTGGCAACGCTGGGAGCTGCGTTTTTGTACTGCTTTTTAATCTGTCCATCTCGCTACCTCACTTCACGGAAACATTTGATTTAATCCTGCGCCTGTAATGGTTTCGATTTGTTTCCATTTCCCCACAACCGTTAACCACTGTGAACAATTATACTCTCATGTGGACAAACAAAACCTCGATGCAAAGATATATATAGAAACTTTCACATTTTTTTTTTTTTTTTTTTTTTTTTTTTTTTTTTAGGTGCTGACTGTAGCGCCGGTAGGCTCTCTCGAAGGGCCTCTTGGATGGCCACAGGTCGAAGGTGAACTTTATTTACAGCGGCTGCCGTGATATTATATGACTTGCTTGGCCCATGCTGCCCCCCGGTGCTCCTTATGAACAAAGTCGCTAAAGTTAGGGTTGATTAAAGATCCGGGCAGCATGTGCATGGGTATTCTTCCGCTACTCGGCGATGACTTGAAAAATCAGCGTGTTTAGGTGGGACCCACTGGACCACCGCTTCCCCACTTACTGCCCACTCACTTGTTGATTTCGTTCTTCGTACCACCTGCAACCATCAAACTGTTAAATTCTTCCTAAAATATTGAAGATTCCATATTTACACTTTTTTTTATTGATCTTGCCCTTCGTAGAACCTGGAGCAAACAACCTCAGTGGCACCCATCTTAAGATATTGAAATCTATAATACATTTTAATTTTGCCTTTAATTAATATTCCGTCGAGCCGAGTAACTAAAGTATTCCCCTTCTTGTAGGACATGTAGAACCACCTCTTCATTAGGTTCTCGCGACATGGGGGAGGGTAAGCCTTCGCCACACACGCCGAGGCCAGGTAAAAGTCTCGTAAACACCCGGCTTGTCTCCACTGCCTTCTCGGCCCTGTGCTCGCCGTCACCCCCTTGTAAGCTTAATGAAACAATCGGGCCATAGCGCTGGCGGCCCCATCCAAAGCTCTCCGTCCATAGTAAAGTTTCACGGGCAATGGGAAAAGTTCTGATGGAAATTCGGGCCAAGTAGGAAGACCAACATGACTCCTCCTGCTACCCCCCCCTTCCCTTCCTCCCTCCTTCCTTCCGTTCTTCCTCCTGTTGCATTATACCAGCGTAACAGACCGCGCAATATAAGTAAAAAATATATTTGTACTTTCAGTAAAAGGAAAAGTTTGGAAATGCCCCACCCACGAAAGTTGAAACGTGTATTACCTTTTACTGCACGCTGGAAACTTCCCATGAAAATTAACTTAGTACTTTTAATTAGTTTTCTTATTGATGAAGTTGTTTTCGCGGGGGTCTTACGATTACTATTACCCTTACTCCTCCTCCTCCTCCTTCTCCTCCTCCTCGTCCTCGTCCTCCTCCTCCTCCTCCTCCTCCTCCTCCTCCTACTACTACTACTACTATCATTTTCTTCTAGACATTTTAATTAATCAGTCTCCCCCCCTCTCCCATTAAACTGTTTTTGCTCCTATCCCTTTCTCATTTCCTTTTCCTTTTTCTCCCTCCCCTTTTAGCCCTTCCCCCTCCAGTCTCTCTCACCTCCCCCCTCTCCCTTCCTCCTCTTCCCCCTTCGTGTACTAACTCCCACCAGTCATTAACGGGTCCCCCTCCCTCATGTTGCCAAGATGACGTATCACTGGAAGACGGAGGGACGAAGGGCCGGGGCTAGGGAGGGGCGAGCGGAAGAAGGAAAGATGAAAGGGTAAAAGAGGAAGGAAGGGACGGGGCTATAGGGAAGGAGGGACGGACGGAAGGAAGAAAGATGAAAGGGTGATGGAAGAAGGGAGAGAAAAAAAGATAGTGAGAGGAAAGAATGGAAAGGTGTTGACATGGTGTCAGAATTGAGGTGAAAATGAAAATTTGAAAAAGAAAGAAAGAACAGCAATTATCACGCAGAGGAAATAAAAAAAAAAGGTGAGAAGTAGGAATAAATTTTCAGAGGAATGGAAGAGAAGGGAGAGAGATGGATAACAAATATATCAGAAAGGTTCAAATGGCATTGTCTTCGGGGATATTGCAGTGATAGATGTGTGTGAGATAGTAACAAAAAAACGAAGCTATTGAAAAAACGACAGAAATATCATATAAGGTTAAAAAAACACAATCACAAATAGAAAGATGTATGACTTTATAAATACTGCTGAGTCTCCTACATGATTCCATACGTAGTTCCGTGATGTTTCTGTCAGCGTGTGTGTGCACTACGGTGGTAATGGGCTTGGTAAAATAAAATCTCGAGGAAAGAATTCGAGAAAGGAAAGACCAAAGAATCCGAAAAGAAGCAGGTGGAGAAAAAAGTGTTCGTGGAATTTAGGAGGAAGCGAGAGGAGAGAAAAAGAAAGAAAGGAAAGGGCGGAGAGTGAGAAAGCGTATTTACAGTCTGCTAGAGGAACACGGCCTGACTCGGATATATAAGCCTGCAGCGGGAACCAAAATACTATTCTAGGACATTTCTTTTATCATGAGTCCTGCGTAAACACATTTGTAATTATTAACAGCGCCAAAAAATCATTGATATTAAACTAGAAATATCCAGCAAGACCAAACAGGAACAGACAGACAGACAGACAACCAGACACACACACACACACACACACACACACACACACACACACACACACACACACACACACACAAACACACACACACACACTCAATAAACTGAGACAAACAAATAAAGAGACAGACGCAGCAGGTGCCGGGCAGGGGCGGGGTGAGCCATCCCGACGGGTGTGAGGCGTGGTGGGTTCCCGTCACTTTTCACGCCAGTAACCACTTTCTCCCTCATTTGCATAGTAATTACTTCTCATTAGGGCCAAGTCAAGCCTTAAGACGCGCCTATCGGGGATCTGAGACGCCTTCCTTAATAAACAGGCCAAGTGAACCTGCCACTACCACCAGACTGCTGCTACCATTACTGCTTCTACCACCCCTACTACTACTGCTATTACTATCACTAATAATAATAATAATAATAATAATAATAATAATAATAATAATAATAATAATAATAATAATAATAATAATAATAATAATAATAATAATAATAATAATAATAATAATAATAATAATAATAATAATAATAATAATAATAATAATAATAATAATAATAATAATAATAATAATAATAATAATAATAATAATAATAATAATAATAATAATAATAATAATAATAATAATAATAATAATAATAATAATAATAATAATAATAATAATAATAATAATAATAATAACGTTATTGTTACTGCTGATGCCTCCTTTCATATCACATATGCAACATAGCACTACCTTCTTCCCTCATCACTGCCATTTCCATTACCAGCATCAACTCAGATGTCACAGTCCATGTTTTCCTGCCACAGTGAATTAAAACACAACAACCTGCACATGGCTACCATTCCCCCCACCCCCTTACAAACACACAGAGTTGAACGTAAAGTTGAGGCCACACGTTATAGCTGTGCATCGCCTCGGTGCTCAGTCCTGTCACATTGGCTCTTGAGCTTGTGGTGGTAAAAAAAAAACTTTCTTTTCGTAACTCAGTGCTAGTGTGACATTCGGGTTACAACAGTTTACCTTC
The DNA here is from genome assembly GCF_024679095.1 of Eriocheir sinensis. Taxonomy (NCBI): domain Eukaryota; kingdom Metazoa; phylum Arthropoda; class Malacostraca; order Decapoda; family Varunidae; genus Eriocheir; species Eriocheir sinensis. Next base: position 12,622,187 of record NC_066538.1, read on the forward strand.
CCCAGGCTTCCCCAGGTACCCATTTATCAACCAGCCCGAAAGGGAGAATGAACAGCTGCACGCCGAATGCCCAGGCCGGAATACGATTCCGCGCCCGCGGATTCGTAGCTGGGCGCCAGTAATGATCTAAGCACCTGATTATTACCAAGAAGAAATTTACATTATCTTAGTTATATCCATCAACAAATATTCTCGCCTAGTGCCATCCAGAGGATACAAACTGTCAATCTAGGTCGAATGGTTCTTCAGTTAGAAAGCTGACAATAACAACAACAAAAAGCTTATGAACAACACTGAAATAAATACTGATCGTGCTATCGCCGGTAGTATTTATGAAGGAAACCAAAGAAGATAGAGCATGTAAAGGTCGGGATATATACTAAGATTGAAGGAAAAACAGAATAAAATGAGAAGACATGAAGAAAAAAAAAAGACCATGATGACAGATTAAAGAGAAGGAAAAGGGGGAGGAATGGGGCGGCAGGAAGATAGAAGAGGTAATAGAGGTCAGGAGGAGGCAAGGGAAGGGATGAGGTAATGGGAGGCACGAAGAGGAGGGGAGAGGCAGGAAGAGGTATGGGGGGCGTGGGAGGCTGAAAGGGGCAGGGAGAGAGGGAGGGGAGGGAAGACCATGAAAGAGGCGTAATGGCTTGTTTGACCAGATGTTAGGCCTCTGTCGATGCCTGGCGCCGCTCAGAAAGTCGTAATAGTTAGATATTAGGTCGTTCTTGGGGCGTAATGCGGCGAGGGAGGAGGAGGAAGCAGGCCTAGGGATCGCTGAAAGTCTGGCGGGGTGGAGTTTGGATATTTTCAAGGCTTCAGAATATAAGGAAAGGCTGCAATCAACTACAGGCACGTAAAGGGATGATGGCAAAACTAGTACAGTGCCTGAGGTAGACTTCAGCATGGATAGGAAAGACAGATGTGCTGAAATCTAATTAATCTTCGTTGATATTTTTGACAAATTTATGATGACTTACTTTGTACTCTGATTTTTTTTCCGTTTTATAAAATGAATACATAGAAAGGATTTAGTACTAACAGATAAGACGATTAACTATGCGTTATAAGCGGATTCCAAAATAAAAACTGGAGATTAACAAAATCGGTGCAAGTGGAAATTATTTACGAGTTAAAAATTACAATAAAAAATAAAATCCGAATAACTTGGTGTGTGTGTGTGTGTGTGTGTGTGTGTGTGTGTGTTATTCACCTACGGTCTGATCATTTGCTGGACTCGTAACTGCCAGCCATCTCCCTCCCGGAAAGAGCTCCTTTTTGAGCTCGGAGGACCAACGTATGGGCACTGCTGGAGCCTCACACACAACACCCATCCTTTCCCCTGATCAAAGGGGATAGTAGCCGCTCCTGTTAGAGAAAATACTTCAGTGGCCTGACCACGACTCTGACATCAGCGTGCCGGGTGATAACCAAAGGTAGTAGCATATCAATAAAAAATGTAGCAGTGTATGTGTGCCATTCACCATGGTCTGATCATGCTCTGAACACGCGATCGCCAGTCAGAACTACCCTCCCTGAATGAGCTTTTGAAGCTCTAGTGACGGATCTAGGGGACCACTAAAGCCCCGTTCACACTGTGCCGACTCTGGGCCACGACAACCCAGCGACTTCAGGATTTAACAAGTCGGTTCCCACGCTCCAAGATTGGGGGGAGATTTTTAGGGCGTCTTGGTGTCTGCTACCATGATTGCCGACTGTCTGGGGCATTCGGCTAAAGAGTTGCCAGCATGTCTGCGACATGCTGGCAACTAGTCTCAAGACGAGTCTCAACGGTCATTTTTTGAAATGGCATCATGTCTTCGACAACCACGAATCTGCCAACCGATTGGCCGATAGTCGCAGATGGTCTTGACGACAGTCTTACAGATTGTCTGTCAACTGGTTGGCCGACCAGCTTGCCGACAATCGCCAAGGAGTTGGCCGACGGTCTTCCCGACGGTCTTCGCGACTGTCTTGGCGGCAGCCTTGCCGTTCCTTAAAATACGGCATCGCTCTGTATTCGAGAATGAAACGTAGCGTTCCGTTTTAAACCAATTCGGAACGGCATTTGTTTCGTATTTTGTTAGCTGAATGGTCAAGCAGATAAAATTCAGTATCTTAAAATTATAGTGAGCGCATTTTTCGGTTAATCATAAACCCAGTCTATAAAATTTGTCAAGGTTCGTCTTAAGATAAAATACGCGACGTAAATTCCCTCCCACCTTTCTCTTGCCTCCACCAGCAGCGTGCTGGGGCTGTCACGGCATGCTCGAGAAATATTAGGGTTGCCACCCGTTCCTTTAAATATGGATCCATTTCGTATTGGAGAGTGAGATGTTGCATTCTACATTTTTCTGACAACAGGATGGCAACTCTAGTTGTGTTATTCAACACAAGAGAGAGGCAGCAGGAGTGCGTACGTGCTGTGGTAGCTCCCAAATTTGTGCCAGCGAAACGTAACCATGCCCTAGAGGTTGTTGTGCTTGTGATTGCAAAATTAAAATATTAATTTCCTGATGGCGGCAGTGTTAGCCAATATTTCTGAGCCGACAGTCGTCACGAACGTCCTTCATTAGGCGAAGACTGTCGTCACGACAGTCCCTCATTATTCTTAAGTAGTCGGCACCGACGACTCAGCCGATAGGAAACGGTAAAAAATTGAAAAATAGCCCCGACAGTCGTCACGACTGTCTCAAGACAAGCCAAGACTGTTGACGACAGTCTTGACGACTGTTCCCGACCTCCCTCAGACCTCAACCGGAAGTGACGGTTGGTCCAGACTCTTGCCGACTCTTGTCGTGAAAGTTTAGCATGGAATACTTTTTTGCGCTAACCCTCTCGACCCCAGACTCCCGTCACGACGTCTGCCCAGCATTCGGCGACCGTTTCTAGACATCTTTCAAGACTTGCCTGACCTTTTCGCATCAACACCCAAGACCTCGTGTACCCTAGAGTCGTGGGTAGTCGTGTCCCAGAGTCGGCACAGTGTGAACGGGGTTACACACAACCACGAGGTGGGGAAAAAAACGACTAAAACTGGTGTGAGTGTGTGTGTGTGTGGGGCTGGTCTTATTTCTTTTTAAGGGTTAAGCCCCGTTCACACTGTGCCGACTCTGGGCCACGACAGCCCAGCGACTTTTGGATTTGACAAGTAGGCTCCCACGCTCCAAGAATGGGGGGGAGATTTTATTGGCGTCTTGGTGTCGGCTAGTATGATTGCCGACTGTCTGGGACATTCGGACAACTAGTTGCCAGCATGTCAGCGACATGCAGGCAACTAGTCTCAAGACGAGTATCAACGGTCATCTTTTGAAATGGCGCCATGTCTATGACAACCACGAATCTACCGAGTGCCGACCGATTGGCCGACAGTCGTAGACGGTCTTGACGACAGTCTTGCAGACTGTCTGTCAACTGGTTGGCCGAACATCTGGCCAACAATTGCCAAGGAGTTGGCCGATGGTCTTCCCGACGGTCTTCGCGACTGTCTTGGCGACTGCGTTGCCGAATGTCACCGAATTCCACCAAAAATTTTAAAAGGATATTTTGCCCGTAGACGTCTTAATAGCACTCTTCATGGGTCCTGGGTATATAAGCTATAATGGGCCGAGACTCCGTTGTGTAATACTTCTAGGGTTACCACCCGTTCCTTAAGATACGGAATCGTTCTGTATTCAAGAGTGAAATGTAGCGTTCCGTTTTGAACCAATATGGAACGCCATTTGTTCCGTATTTTATTGTCTGAATAGTTCAGCACAAAAAAAATCAGTATCTTAAAACTGTAGTGAGCGCATTTTTCGGTTAATCACAAAACTAGTTCTTAAAATTTGTCAAGGTTCGTCCTTGAATACGTGTAAAATGCGCGACGTAACGTCCCTCCCCCCTTCCTCTTGCCACCACCAGCATCGTTCAGCAGCTATCATTGATGGCTTGCTCGAGGAATTTTTGGGTTACCATCCGTTCCTTTAAGTATGGATCCATTCCGTATTGGAGAGTGAAATGTTGCCTCCACATTTTTCTGACCTCACTGTGGCAACCCTAGTTGTGTAATTCAACCCAAGAGAGAGGCAGCAGGGGTGCGTGCGTGCTGTTCGGCTAACAAATTTGTGCCAGTGAAACATAACCATGCCCATAAGTTGTTGTTGTGCTTGTGATTGCAAAATGAAAATATAGATTTATATATATATATATATATATATATATATATATATATATATATATATATATATATATTTATATATATATATATATATATATATATATATATAAATGGGGCAGTATTAGCCAATATTTCTGAGACGACAGTCGTCACGAAGGTCCTTCATTAGACGAAGACTGTCGTCACGATAGTCCCTCATTATTCTTGAGTAGTCGGCACAGACGACTGTGCCGACAGGAAAAGGTAAAAAAAAAATTAAAAATGGCCTCGACAGTCGTCACGATTGTCTCAAGACAAGCCAAGACTGTTGACGACAGTCTTGACGACTGTCCCCGACCTCCCTCAGACCTCAACCGGAAATGACGGTTGGTCCAGACCCTTGCCGACTCTTGTCGTGAAAGTTTAGCATTTAGTATTTACGGGAGGCGGTGGCTGAGTGGATAGACAGACAGACAGGCAGACAGACAGACAGACAGACGGACAGACAGACAGCCATACATACAGACAGACAGAGGGGCAGACAGACAGACAGACAGACAGACACAGACAGACAAACAAACAGACAGATAGACAAACAGACAGATAGACAGACAGACAGACAGACAGACAGACGGACAGAAAGACAGACAGACAAACAGACAGACAGACAGACACACAGACAGAGGCACAGATAATGGTAGAAAATCTCTCCACAGCCCTGTCCCCTTTAATGATAGAGCCGTATTTTCCAGCTCATTTCCCTCGGTTGTAATCTGTTTCTTTAAAACGGGAGCAACTATTTCAATGATCTCTGCTTTTTTCTTGAAACTGTGCTGGCCTTTCCCAGATAATGACGCTTCAATCATTAATGAAGAGAACATCGTGGAAAACGCTGTCCCCTCTGCACTAGGAAAGGTCGCCCCAATTTCCAAGGAAGAAAAGTCGTTGAAACATTCGATTCCGTAATAAAGAAGCCAATTACAACAAATGAGAAAAAACTGAAAAAGATGACTCTATCATTACAGAAGAAAGGATTATGGAGACAGTTGTTACATCTGTAAAAATAATGGTCAACCATGTTCCAAAACAGCAGGAAAAAGTCGTTGAAACAGAAGATCCCGATGTAAAGCAACAGAAAGAAAGTGAGACAACAGATGAAGAGATCGTTCCTGTAACCTCTGCCAAAAAGGAGGAACACGAGCAAGTAAACATTGGAAGCTTTAACGATCAGTGATAATACCTGATGCAGCAAGGGTATTAGGATTGAAAGTTGTCTAAAAGTTCAGACCTGCCAAAGTAGCTTCATTAGTAGTAGGGATAAGATTGCCCTTCCCCCTGTCATGAAGGAAGAAGTCGTGATAGAGAAAACAACACTTGTAAGAAAAGTAGACAACACATAAATACCAAGAGGAGCCACTGTTGTCAACCCACCCGGGTATTACTCCTGCAAAAGAATGAACTGTTACAGCTCCAAAAAGAACAGAAACACAAAGTCGTATCCAAAAAAATAAATAGCTCAAGACCCTAAAATCCACAAAATTTTGTGTAAATGTTATCTGTGAAGAATGAGTCTCATCCACACCCGCTCACAATACTGAAAAAGAAGATACAAACACAACACCGGAAAAGGAAACTACAAACACACACACAAACGCCGACAATCATACAAACATAAGACCAAAATAGGGTTAAACACACACACACAGACCCAAACAAGTTTCATAGTCACACAACATTCACCTTTAGACCCTTATACCAACACAATTATGGGTGATTAATAGCTTGGGAGAGCGAGGAACACCCAAACCAACACACAGCACAGAAAAATTATGATACAAACATACAACCCCGAAAATGGATGACACCAACACATATCAACCACCTTTACACCCTAACATTGTCAACGCTATGGTTGACTTACCTAGCGAGATTGAGCCCCATCCATGTAAACACATGACTCCGAAAAATAGATACAAACAATCAACATCGAAAAGCAATGATATAAAATACATCTACCTTCTAACCCTTAAGACACAACACAGTTAAGGGTGAATCTTATCACGGGAGGATTAAGAACATTCATACCAACACAGCATGGAAAGACGATGATCCATAAGAACACACAACAGCGATAAAAAGTATGATACAAGCACACAGCATCCACCTTTAGGCCTTCAGACGAACAAAATTACGGGAGCCTTATCTACGGAGAGATTCATCCATACCAACACACAATACCGTAAAACGATGATACTAACGTAAAATATCTTTCTTTTAGAAGCTATAACAAACATATTTGTGAGTGGGTCCAAGTGGGAAGAAAAGGGTCCATCCTCACAACACCCTGAAACACGAGCTGACGAAGACAAAACAAGGACATGAAAAAGCCAACACCAAAACATAACTTCAAAATCTCAGCATCAAAATCTATTATGAAAAGAAAACTCAAGCCAACATAAAACACTAAACTATGTTAATACAAACCTGAGACACCGAAACCGAAATCAATCAACACCATTTTGAAAAGTGAAAAACCAACACAACATAAACCACGCTTGATAAGCCAGGATTGGCAACGACTGAGTGGCACTAATGCTTTTACTATAGGTATTATACACTTGACATCATCATGCACTTCACAACAAGCAAACGTGCGTATAACAACTTCTCTTCCCGCTTATATTGCGACTCATCCCGTCCCTTCACGGCTCATTTACCCAAAAATGGAAGGTAAGCAGGGCCTGGGTATCCTACTTCGGGTGTCCATCAGGGATTCTTTGCGCCTGGCCTTGCCCACCACGACACCCCCGGGACCGCGCTTCCCCGGGGAAATTACGGCAGCAAGGAGTGTGCGTTGGGAGTGGCGAGGGAGAAAGTAGCGCCTTAGAAGGTAGGATGCTGCCCAACTGTTTTCCAGCTACTTCTGTGCGGGCGGGTTCGTCTGTCAGTATATATATATATATATATATATATATATATATATA
>NC_066538.1:12634308-12664308 GCF_024679095.1 Eriocheir sinensis
GAAAACTCTCAAATGGAAACACATATAGAAGCAAGAGTTAAAAGAGAGAGAGAGAGAGAGAGAGAGAGAGAGAGAGAGAGAGAGAGAGAGAGAGAGAGAGAGAGAGAGAGAGAGAGAGAGAGAGAGAGAGAGAGAGAGAGAGAGAGAGAGAGAGAGAGAGAGAGAGAGAGAGAGAGAGAGAGAGAGAGAGAGAGAGAGAGAGACAGAGAGAGAGAGAGAGAGAGAGAGAGAGAGAGAGAGAGAGAGAGAGAGAGAGAGAGAGAGAAAGAAATAAAAAACTGAAAGCTAAGCAGACGAGGAGAGAGAGAGAGAGAGAGAGAGAGAGAGAGAGAGAGAGAGAGAGAGAGATAAAGAGAGAGAGCGAGAGTTCAAGATGAGAGAGGGAGAGAGAGAGAGAGAGAGAGAGAGAGAGAGAGAGAGAGAGAGAGAGAGAGAGAGAGAGAGAGAGAGAGAGAGAGAGAGAGAGAGAGAGAGAGAGAGAGAGAGAGAGAGAGAGAGAGAGAGAGAGAGAGAGAGAGACAGAGAGAGAGAGAGAGAGAGAGAGAGAGAGAGAGAGAGAGAGAGAGAGAGAGAGAGAGAGAGAGAGAGCGCTGGGAGAGGGGAGATAAAATGCTTCAGTAAAATTCAGGCTCGAGTGGATGTATGGTGAGGGCGATTTATGGAAAGGTTGCCATGAAGGTCAGTATTGAGGGAAATGATGGAGAGAGAGAGAGAGAGAGAGAGAGAGAGAGAGAGAGAGAGAGAGAGAGAGAGAGAGAGAGAGAGAGAGAGAGAGAGACAGAGAGAGAGAGAGAGAGAGAGAGAGAGAGAGAGAGAGAGAGAGAGAGAGAGAGAGAGAGAGAGAGAGAGAGAGAGAGAGAGAGAGAGAGAGAGAGAGAGAGAGAGAGAGAGAGAGAGAGAGAGAGAGAGAGAGAGAGACACACACACACACACACACACACACACACACACACACACAAAGCAGCCATTTCATACATACCGTACCATTTCCCCCTGCACTCACCCTCGCCGCTCTCAAGCCTTACGAGGAAGGGCAATACTGAAGGCGAAAAATAACATACTGCTGAAAAAACAAATGTGTAGGAGGCAAGCCCTCCACTAAGCAGCCGGGACCTGAACACTTCCATTTTCTGTGCAATTGGAGGAAATGAAAATGAGTAAGATAAAAGGAAAACAGCTAAATACTAAGTTCAATGTCTGTAAGAAAAAAAACTTCTACACATTTCTCTAATCTACAGTAAATATATATATTCCATAACAAACAATAAATTCAAGGAGGGAGACTTACACCCTAATGGCTGATGTTTTCGCCCATTTTCCAAGGCGTGATTAGTTAGCTTTGGCAATAGTCTTATTTCATTTATTTCGACTGGGTTTATAATACATCGACCTAGCTCTGTGAAAATCCAACACCGCTAACAAACTTCGTCTCAAAATGGGAATTAAAGAGCCAAACTAGTCACCTAACTGTTGATAAATAATGATACGACGTTTGAAAAATCTGGCGTTTGTAGTAAATAAGCGAAGACTTCAACAATGTAAAAATAGCACTCCAAAATACCACAAACCTGTTCTGTATGCCAAAAATTGAGATCTATACCATCCCTGATCATCCCTTCCCTTTAGCCTTCCCCTCCACAAAGTAGCACAAACCGTAAGGAGAGAAAGGAGGCAAGCAAGTAAGGATAACTGACTAGCGTAATACCTAACGATAATCTCCACGGGTCGACCATTGCCACGAACACGGCCGCGAGTAAATGAGCCGCATCTTCAGCCCGGATTAACTCCTCCTCACTAAATTCCCTGAGCCGGGAAAAAAAGAAAAATCTGGCCAAGTTTCCGGCGCAGCAGACGTGAGGGAATATAATCTACAGACTCGTGGCTTGGTGGCTTGGCAGGAACGAATGAGCGAGTAAGAGAGAGGATAGAGAGAGAGTTGAAAAAGAGAGAGAGAGAGAGAGAGAGAGAGAGAGAGAGAGAGAGAGAGAGAGAGAGAGAGAGAGAGAGAGAGAGAGAGAGAGAGAGAGAGAGAGAGAGAGAGAGAGAGAGAGAGAGAGAGAGAGAGAGAGAGAGAGAGAGAGAGAGAGAGAGAGAGAGAGAGAGAGAGAGAGAGAGAGAGAGAGAAATGTAATATAGAGGGAAGGAAGGAAAGACTGGGTGGCGAAGAAAGTTGAGGAATGGAATGCACGGGGAAAGGGACGAACATGGAAATGAATAAGGGAAACGAAAACGCGTACGTGGTGTCTTGGAGGGAATGTTGGGAGCTATCAGAAAAAAAATATCAAACCACGAAATAAAAAAGGAAATAAAATAGATAGAAAAAAAAGACAAATAACACGAGGAAATGAGAGTGAGAATGATTGGTCAGAGTATTTAAGTTTTCCAATGTTGGGAAATAGAAAAAAAATATGAAACTACGAAATAAAAGAAGGAAGATAAGTAGAAAAGGAAGACAAATAAGAGATAATGAGTGTAAATAAATTGTCAGAGTCTTTAACTATTCCAAAAGGCAGCTGCTATGAATGTTACAGAAATTAAAGACAGTAAATGAAAAAAACTGAGAAAGCAAGCAAAGAACAAGACAAAATAAGAATATATGGGCAGAGAACTTGAGTATTCGTAAAGGCAGCTGCTCTGAATGTTACAGTAAAAAGTCCATAAACAGCAACCCAAGAGGCACATATCTCAGTCCCTCACCTACCCTCTCCTACCTCACTCCCTCCTTCGTCTCCCAACATCCCTTTCCCTCATCACCTTCCCTTTCCTTCATCACCTAACCTTTCCTCCCTTACCAACCCTTTTCTCTCTCGCCCATGCTATTCTCTCTCTCTCTCTCTCTCTCTCCTACTCCTTTACTCCCTCACCTACTCTTTACTCCCTCACTTGACCTTTTCTTCCTCGCCTTCTCTTTCGTCCACCGATTGCCCTTTCCCTCATCCCCTTCCTTTTTCTCCTTTTGAATATTCCTCACTTGACCACTATTTCCTCTCCCATATTCCTTTCTCCTCGTTCTCACCTACTCTGAACTCCCTTACCCCCTATACCCCTTACTCGCTCACCTATTCTTCCATCCCTTACTTACCTTTTCTTCCTTCCCTCAATAAGTCGTCCAGCATCACTTTTCTCTTTCTTCCCTCACTTACCCTTCCCTTTCTTACCTGCCCTCTCCTCTCCTATCTATCCTCCCCTCCCTTCCTACCCCGATCTCATTTACTCTTTCCTTCCTCCTATGTCCATTCTTCCCACACCTAAACCTCTTTTACCACCTACGTTCTCTCCTTCCCCCTCTCACCTACCTTCCTTTCTTCACCTAACCTTTCTTTCCCTTATCTATCCACCCTTCATCTGGCCTCTATCAATCTTTTCCACTAAACCTATTACCCTGTTCCACCATCAATAACCCCAAAAAAGTCATGACATTAGGAACGAACGAGAACAGGGAGACGGCCGAGGATGAAAACCGAAAGAAGACAGGTGAAGAAAAAGCAGAGATGAAGTCCTGAGCCAACTGACAGGGCGGCTTTGAGGAGGATCGGGCAGAGGGGTGGAAATCTGTTTGGCGCGCGGACTAGCGGCTGCTGTAAATGATCGGGCTCGCGAGAAAGGAAAGACGAAATGAGGACCGATTTTTACCTCCCATGATAATCCTTCGCGGCAGAAATATTAAAGGAAAGAAGAAACTCCGAACTTCACTCCTCAAAGTTAAACGTAATGCGAGCCTTTTTTTTTTTCCTTCTACATTCTCCTGCTCACACATTTTCTTGGTGCTCTTCTTGGCCATAGAAAGCGGGAAGGAGAAAAGGAGGAGGGAGAAAGAGGGAAAGTTATTAATTGAAGGAGGAGAAAAAAGGGACGGCAAGGGAACACGTATCCAATCATTTTTTCCCTCCTAAACGCTTTTAACAACAAGGTGAAGGAGACAGAGAATGGAAGTGAGGGGATAAAGGGAGATGAGCGAATATGGGAAGATAGGAGATAGGGGATTGAAGATGGAGAGTGTAGGTGAGGGAGGAGGAAAATAAGATGGAAGTTACCTTAAGATGGAAAAGGTGAGGTGAGGAGGAGGTGAAAAACTATGGGTAGGTAGGAAATAAATGACTAAAAATGGAGACAGAAGGCAGAAGATTAAATAAATAAGTCAATGGTTAAGTGAACGTGGAAAATAAAGAGGACAAAAAGATGTGGAGGAATTAGGTGATCGAAGATTAAAACAGAGGGAAGGTGGAAGAAGATAAAAAGACTTAAGAAAGAGGAGACTACCAAAAAAAAAAGGAAGATACGTGGAGATGAGACGTGGGTGACTAAAGGTGTAAAACAAATATGGGAAATAGAAGAGGAATGAAGATAGTGAATGAGACAACTGGAGAAGTGAGAGGAGGAACATGAGGGAACAGGGAATGGGATAGAGGTGATTTAAAGCGGAAAACAAAATAGACAGACGATGGCGAACTTTAAGCAACGGCAGGAAATGGAGAGGCTAGGTGGGTAAGGTAAGAAAACACGGGGAGGTGGAATAAGCGAATTTTAAGCTATCGTAGGAAATGGAGAAGCAGAGTGGGTAAGGTAAAAAAAGGAAATACGAGGAGGTGGAATAGGCAAACTTTAAGACACGGAAGGAAATGGAGAAGCAGAGTGAGTAAGATAAGAGAATATAGGAAGGTTGAATAGGCGAATTATAAGCAACGGCAGGAAATGGAGAGGCAAGGTGGGTAAGATAAGAAAACACGGGGAGGTGGAATAGGCGAACTTTAAGCCACGGTAGGAAATGGAGAGGCAAGGTGGGTAAGATAAGAAAACACGGGGAGGTGGAATAGGCGAATTAATAGCATCGGTAAGAAATGGAGAGGCAAGGTGGGTAAGATAAGATAATATGGGGTAGGAAGGAGATAGGTTATTATGGGTGAGTGGCAAGGCGGGTGATGGATCGTGAGGAAGGATGTGGTGGGGCCTTTCAAGGAGGAGTACGAGGCGCCGCTGGGCTTCTTTCGTCATCCATCAACGCGGGAAAACGACAAATGATGATGAATTGAACGTCGCGTCTCTTACCTGCCATTAGAGAGCGGGTACTGGGAATGGGAAGGACGAGGGGAGGCGGAGGAGTGAAAGGGAAGGAACAAGGCAGAGGGGGGCAGGGAAGATGAAGGAATAGTGATGAGAGGGAAGGGAAATGGGAAGAGATAGGACCAACGGGGGGGGATATGTGGAAGGTGCAGCGGTATGGAGATGATGTGAGGAGGTGGGTAGTGAAGGGAAGAGTTGGAGGCATGCGGGAGAGGTAGACAGGGAAGATGAAGGAATAGGGATGAGAGGGGAAGGGAAATGGGAAGGAATAGGACAGACAGGGAATATGTGGAAGGTGGAGTGGATATGGAGATGATGTGAGAAAGTGAGTAGTAAAGAGAAGAGTTGGAGGCATACGGGAGAGGTAGGCAGGAAAGAAAGCTAGTGGAAGTAATGGGCGTGGTGAGGAGGGCCAAGGGCAATGTAATGATCTCTCCAGCTGAATGTGTGCGAGGAGGAAAATAGCAAAGGGAAAATAATAGTGATAAGGAAGAGTTGGAGGCATAAGGAAAAGTTAGGCAGGAAGGAAAGGTAGCGAAAATAAGGGAGGTAGTGAAGGAGGGCCTAAGGAAAAGTTATATATCCAGCTGAGCGTGTGTATGTGAAGAGGTGACTAGGAAAAGGAATATAATAGTGATAAGAAAGAGTTGGAGGTATGTGGAGACGGGAGGCAAGAAGGAAAGTTAATGGAGGTAGTAGTGAGGAAGGCCGAGGGAGCAGCAATGATCTCCACAACACCCCCTCCCGTTAAGCTTCACTAATATTCCGGGATTATGCATGGAAAAATGTTGCTTGACGAGGGAGCGGAGGGAAGGATGAACCGAAAATGTGTGAGAGAAAGAGGGAGGGAAAATAAGAGAGAGAGAGAGAGAGAGAGAGAGAGAGAGAGAGAGAGAGAGAGAGAGAGAGAGAGAGAGAGAGAGAGAGAGAGAGAGAGAGAGAGAGAGAGAGAGAGAGAGAGAGAGAGAGAGAGAGAGAGAGAGAGAGAGAGAGAGAGAGAGAGAGAGAGAGAGAGAGAGAGAGAGAGAGAGAGAGAGAGAGAGAGAGAGAGAATTACATAGATTCATATAGATGTTCAGATCCTACTGCATAAACTACGCAGTCTATCCCTAAACGTAATCCAAACTAAACTAAGCGATACCAAGACGTGATATCTCCACCTTAACGAATATGAAGGCGGTGGAAACGGATGTCGAGTTGGCTTTGAAATGAATTCATCGTGCAGCACTGAGGTACTGAAGGTCGGTGCATATACTGTATAACAACGTCGGTGAAAAAGACTTTGGTGTCGATTGAACATATGAATTTATCTTTATCTTTAGGGTCAGTATTCAATCTTCACACGGGCATGCGGACAGGCAGATATTATAAAAAAAAAATCTACAACATAATATCACGGCAAAGTTAACAATGAGAAGTATCCCAAAATTGACCCCTCTTTCGGCCACCTCTTTGGGTTCTTTTTAGGAGCAGCAAGTAGCAGGCTTTTTTTTATTATTGTTTCCTTTTTTGTGCCCTTGAGCTGTCTCCTTTGTTGTAAAAAAAAAAAAATAGGAATAATGAAATGGTAAAAAGATAAAGACTGAGGGTAAGGTGTGCGCGTTCTTTGCGGCGAAGGGAAATTAAGCAGCGTGCAAATACTCGCGCTGTGCTCATGTTCGTAATCTGGGCGAGCAAACACAGGTAGAGCCACCCATCCACCTGTGTTGACTGACGCAGGTGTACAGAGATTCATTATTCCCTCCCCGCTGCCTTCCTTCCCTCTCTTTAGCTCACCTTTTCTTTGCTTCCCGCCCTCGTCTATCTCTCCTCCTCTCTTTATTTAATCACTGGCCCCCTAAATTAATGTTGTGTCTCCCTATCTTTTCCTCGCGTTTATCTTTCTCATGCCTTTCTCTTTTTCACAGTTGCTAATTTAACTTTATTTACATTACATCATTTATGTCTTCTTTCCTTTTCTTCATCCATTCATCTTACTTATCCTACCTCCCCATTCATCCACAACCACTGCAGACAGCTATCCTACTCACTCATCTCCCCATACATCATTCAGTTATCTATTTATATCATTCCCTTATTAACCATGTTCCCTGCTTGACGTCATCCACTGACCACACACTCATCCACCAATATCCATTCTGGGATTATTCGGTTCACTCTAAATGTCCTTATCTTACCACATACTGCCTACTCGCTCCCATCCCCTACACACAAATATCACTTCCATCAATTAACATTCACATATACGTTCATTATGTCAACCCATCTATTATTTCTTCAACTACCCCCCCCCCCTTCTCCCTACTCACTTTCGTCCAAAAACCATGACCCTTCCAGTCATCCATCGCCTTTCATCCATATTTTACTCGGTCCGTTTAATTTAATTAAGGCATAAATTTTCTGTTCACCTGTCAAGTGTTAAGTTATGGCTACACAGGTACAGAGAGGGAGGGTGGACGATGGACTACGTGTGACTATCAATACATGTCAAAAAGAAAGTTTTAAATGTCATTCTTAAATTGTAATATATTATAGATACGAACCTGTAAAAAGCTAAATGACATAGAAGAATTGCATTTTATGATGACAGGTGTCATCCACAGAAACTACATCAGACAATAATCTCTTTTAATGTTGATAGCAACTGCTGTTGATAGTAGTAGTAGTAGTAGTAGTTGTTGTTGTTGTTGTTGTTGTTGTATTGATATAGCAGTAGAACTAGTAGTGAAATCAGCAGAAGTAAAAACAATATCAATAGTAGTAGTAGTAGTAGTAGTAGTAGTAGTAGAATGTGGACCAGGGCTCCTTCACCCCGGTAGTATTCTCGACGGCAGGAGGGATGGGACCAAGGGCGCAGAGCTTCTACGCAAGACTCGCCGAAACACTGGCGGATAAGAAACAGCAGCCAAGAAGCAGTGTGATCGCCTGGATGAGATGCAGGCTGTCCTTCTCCCTCCTGAGGTCAGCCTTGGTCTGCCTGAGAGGAACCAGGTCACCTGCACCCAAAACCACCCGCATTGCCGACCTGGACTTTGAGGGGACGGTGGTTGATAGTCGTATCAACCACAAGCTCTGTTAGCTTAAAAGTAATATGTTTAGTAAGGTTTGTAATATTGAATAAAGATGGTTGTCGGCCACAGTCATTGGCGGGGTGGGGTCAATGAATTGCTTTGTGAAAGGATATGAGAGAATATACCGCTCACAACGCAACTCTAATAGATGGAGGCCCGTAAAAAAAAAAGAAAAAAAAAAGTAGTAGTAGTAGTAGTAGTAGTAGTAGTAGTAGGAGGAGGAGGAGGAGGAGCAGCAGGAGGAGGAGGAGGAGGAGGAGGAATAGTAGTAGTAGTAGTAGTAGCAGTAGTAGTCGTTGCAGTAGCAGTATCAATTAATATCATCAATGGTAATAATTTCCCCCCTAATGCCACTGGTTCTCGCCAAGGCTGTCCCTCAACAACACTAAAAACGCTGGCACGATTACGCCGACCATAATAATTCATTCCGCCTGTAATGAACGGATCCAGAATGGGCGGGTGCAGTTACGACACCCAGCTGGGCGTCTAATTAGCATCGGGCGTTCAGGTGTACAGGTGTGCTCGTTAGAGGAGGAAGGGAGCGCGGAGAAAGGTAATAAAGCAGGTGAGGGAAGGAGGAGGACAGCAGGTGGCGGCCCTCCCTTATACAGCATGATTAAAGCAGGCCTGGTGAGTGTGTGTGTGTGTGTGTGTGTGTGTGTGTGTGTGTGTGTGTGTGTGTGTGTGTGTGTGTGTGTGTGTGTGTGTGTGTGTGTGTGTGTGTGTGTGTGTGTGTGTGTGTGTGTGTGTGTGCAATTGTTTCTCTCTCAGCGTATGTCATATCATAGCTCTAAGCCGTGCAATTAAAAGGAAATTAGCCAGTCTTGTCTTTCCTCCTCCTCTTTACACCAATTCCCTAACAACGCATTCTGTCTCACCCTCTGTCTCCACTTCCTTCTGCTTCTAACCTTGCCTTCATTCTTCTTATTTTTCTTTCATCTCCTTTCTTTCCTTTCTTCCTCCTACTCCTCCTCCTTTTCTTCTTCTTCTTTTCCTTTCTCTTCTTCAATTCCCCTTCCTCTTCTTCTTCTTGCTCTTCCTTTTTCTTTTTCTTCATCCTCTTTTTCTTTCTCTTCTTTCTTTTCCTTTTCATCTTTCTCTTCTTCTTCCTCTGCCTCTTTCTCCTCGTCTTTCCGATCCTCCTCCTCCTCCTCCTCCTCGTATTCCTATTTCTCCTATTCCTACTCCTCCTATTCCCACTCTTCTTCATCCTCCTCCTCTTCACTCGCCTCCTCTTCCCCATCCTCTGGCACCAGCAATATACAAAGCATGGAAAAACGTCAAATTACTTCAGGCCAGTAATCAAGGGCGATAAAATCAATAGCAATCAAAGGGCGGTTCAGGGGAATACTACTTACTCCCTTTATTAATTAGTTCGAAATTTTATTCTATTTTCATCCGAGTTAAAGACTTCAGGTGTATTTTTAGTAGGTTCTGTCTACTGTGCCTTTTTGAGAGGGTCAGCGACGGTTCTTATTGGCAGTCGGGGTTCTAGGTTTAAAATGGCTGTTCTAAATTGGCAATAGTGGACAACAGGATCCAACAACTCTATTCACAGTCGTCTCTTTCGTCTCTCATTCGGTATTGGCTACACTGTTAATGATTGCTGGTGTGCGGGGGGGGTATAGGGGGGTGGGGGGTTGTATGTTTGTGTTTGTGTCTACGTGTATGTGGGGGGGGGGGGAGGGAGGTGGGTCGTGTGTGTGTGTGTGTGTGTGTGTCAGCCTATTAGTTTCCTTATTTGCCTGCCTGCTTGTCCATTATAATGTCCTTTTTTTTTTCTTCGTTATAGCACCAACCCCTATGTGTTTTTATGTTTTCTTTCTTTCTTTTTTTTTTTGTATTCACCTTTTGTTTCAACTAAGCTTGTTTCTCCGGTTCCAATATCTGCCTTTGTCGAATTTTACTTTGTTTTCATTTATGTTCTTTGTTCCACTTATCTCCGCGACCAGACTACGCCAAGAATCTGTTATTCTTTTGGGTAAGACGGACTCCTTTACATTGTTCCTGTATCTTATTATCCTTTATTTATGTGCACGTCCCCTTCTCCCTCCAATATTCTTTACCAGCAAATCCTTCCTGTTTACATGTTCCTGGCCCTTTGTGAATCTGAATACCCTTATTAAGTATTTTTTTTCTCATCTTTACATTGTAGCAGCTCAATTTTGTAAATACCCTTTAAGCTCACATGTTCTTTTGTTGCCGCTCTTTGCGCACTTTCAGTCTTGTGTTTGTGTTTCTTTGTTAGGTGAGGGATACAAACGACTGCTGCATATTCTAGTCTTGATCTTACCATAGATATCAACATTCTTACCATTTCGTCATCCAAAGACTTAAACTTCTGTATTTGGCAGGAACATAAATTATTCCAATGTTAATTTATTTATATGATATTCCGGGGAAACTTAGTTTTATACCATCACTTACAGGTGTCTCATTTGCTTTGCTGAGGGCATCTTTCCCTATAGGCTATAGCTAAGGGCTTCCTCCCACCTCCACTGTGTGTGTGTGTGTGCGTGTGTGTGTATGTGTGTGTGTGTTTATAGATGGATGCCATGACGAGCTTTTCTTGCATCATTATGTAAGAGATCATAACTCATCTTTCTACCTCCTATCTCTCCTCCTCCTCCTCTTCCTCCTCCTCCTCTGATGCACTCTTTTCCAAAAGCTTTTCAATCCATCATGCCCGTTGTGTTCTTTCTCGTGGGTTTTTTTTTGCTCTTTTTTATGTCTTCACCTATGGCGCCGGTAGGCTTTCTTCAGGGGCCTGATGGTCGGCCCAGGCCCGTCATGGCGCAGGCAGTTTTTGAGGTGGCGCCAGTTATTCTTTGCTCATGCTGCCCCCGGAACTCATTCTTGATTCACTGGACGGTTTCTTCTAGTGTCCGGTTTGATGGGTGGTCTTCAGGACAGCATGTGGGTAGTCTTAGGCCACTCGGCGGTGACTGAAAAATCGCAGGTGGTAGCGTGCGGATTCGAACCCGCGTCGTCCAGTACGCGGTGAATGCGGGGCCCGCACGCTAAACACTCAGCCACCGCCTACCCTTTGTGTGTGTGTGTGTGTGTGTGTGTGTGTGTGTGTGTGTGTGTGTGTGTGTGTGTGTGTGTGCGCATGCGCTCGTTTTATGAAAAATTGAAGGAAGACGAGGGTAACTATAGGAAATTATAAAAACAGAGCAGGAAAAAAAGGATGTTGCAAAGGATTACTTTCAAAATCTTTTCTAGTGAAAGAGGAAAATGAGACAAGAAGAGAATAGTGTTAAAAAAAAAGGAAGAATTTAGTTAGAGAAAGGAGGAGGGCGCGTAGGAGAAACAATAAGGAGTGGTGGGAAGAAGAGTAAGAGGAGGATGCAGCTTGAAGTGGAGGAGCAGCAGCAGAAGAAACCTAAGTGGAGTAGGAGGAGAAAAGAAGCGGAGGCAACCTTACGGGGCATAAATCGTGCGGGAGGGCGAACGAGCAGCGGCAGGGGAGGCAGCGAGGCACCTTACGACCCACACTCCTGCATTAGCTAATTAAACTTTGTCATTTGTCAGTGTCAAACGCGGACCGAAGCCGAACCGCGTGAAGGAACCTCTTGCGGCATTCCACGCTGCTCGACTGCAAGGAAGAGGAAACTAGAGAAAGGAGGAATGGGAAAGGAATAGGCTGAGGAGGAGGAGGAAGTGGAAAATGGGAAAGAGAAAGGGACTTTTTAAGAAGCAGCAAATGAGAAAAGAAAGGGAGATGAAAAACCTGAGAAAAACGATAGGGAGAATGAAGAATATGGAGTTAAGGAGAAATATACAGGAAAAATGAAAAAGAAGGCAGAGGAAAAGAAACATAAATAAGGGAAAAGGAAGAGGGAAGAGTCTTTTTTCCCTTGAGCTGTTTCCTTTACTGTAAAAAAAATAATAATAAGGAAGAGCTAGAAAAAAGGGAAGGTGGCGAGTAAAGATAATAAGGTATGAAAGATAGTGTGATAAAGATATATGCAGATAGAAAGAAGGGTATTCGAAAGGAAAAAAGGATGAATGGGGGAAGGAAGAGAAGGATGATAAGAATGCGTGTGAGAGACAGAGATGGAGATAGAGGGAGATAGAGAAGATCCAAGTAACAGCTCCCAATTGCAGGGGAGAGAGGAAGAGGAAGAGGCGGAGGGGAATGAGAGGAAGCCGTTGAGGAGACAGATAGATATATGAGATAGTTTGACGCGTCTTGGGAGGGAGGGGCCGAGATGAGATTTGAGATTCACACACACACACACACACACACACACACACACACACACACACACACACACACACACACACACACAATATATCAATCATTTAAAATAGCAAAAAAATAATTAAATTGATAAAATATTATGTTATTGTTATGTTCACTTACATTTTTACGGATATATTTCTAGACCCAATGATGCGTGGAAAACATTGGGCACACTTTTACCTCCGATACAGTGAATAAATACACGGCCTTGCACGGCGTAATAAAGTTACGTAATTATTTAGAGTGGAGGAATGCGGAGAATCATGTGCACTAATGAGATTTAATATTAATACTTGCCCTTAAAGGCTGCCTTAGTGAATAAAAAACACATCACCGGGGAGGGAGAAGTATAAATAAATAAATAAATATATAAATATATATATAAATAAATACTATATATATATATATATATATATATATATATATATATATATATATATATATATATATATATATATATATATATATATATATATATATATATATATATATATATATATATATATATATATATATATATATATATATATATATATATATATATATATATATATATATATATATATATATATATATATATATATATATATATATATATATATATATATATATATATATATATATATATATATATATATATATATATATCATTGAGATATTAAATTATTTTTAGACGTACGCACATATTCAATTTATTAACATCAAATCAATCACTAAAATATTTAACATTTTTCCTACTGCAGTTCATGAAAACAGGCAAAGATAAAAAGAAAAGACAGTAATTAACTCAGTAGCATGAAGCCCCAAAACTCAACCTATCAATCAATGACGTGGGGCGCGTCGCCCTAAAATGACCTCAATGACCTGAACACGCCTTGAAATTCAGCAAAACCGCACGGACACAAACTAAAAACAGACATTTAGGGTTTGCTTAAAAGTCATATTCCAAAGTCTGGGAAACTAACCTGTACCCGGCCATACCTGCTAGCAAATACAGATTCATCCTCGGTTAGTTACATAACATTTAATTAAAAATGTTCGTCTTCGTTTCCACGTAAAATCTTGCGTTGGCCGTACACCTAAGTCCACGAGGTACATTTATACTTGCAGTTTCCTCGCCTGTAATTAAAATGTTACTGTTCTGTTGCACATGCTGTAAATGTTGTTACTATATAGCGGGGAGGCTTTTACTGCAGCATCGAGCACCATCCGCTTGTATGTACACGTATGTCATTCAGTATTTTCAAAGAGAATGTCAATTTGAACTCTCTTTGACCATTCATGAGGAGATAGTTTCCTGTTCGTGTATACGTCATCCATGAACAATGCTCTTCAATAAAGACACGCGTGAATATTTAATTTAACATATCGTGTTACCGGCGGGGCAGCATCCGCTTTGACACCATTCATTTCTACTATTTTACTCCTACGTTTTAAACCAATATATATTCAAGCACTGTGTTTCATTTCTGCACACACATATCTCGAACGACACAGCGAGAACTACCATCCACCATCCAAAGGCCTCAGACCCATCATGACTTATCCCCTGCTGCAGCATCTTCACTCACAAACAAACGCACACTCACCCACACACACGCACATTTTACTAATTATTTTCACAGTTAGAAAAGGGATATTAGCTTATGTTTTGCCATTTATTCTCACTCGTCTGAGGCCGAACAGACAGCGTGTGGGTAGAAGCAGACGAGCTTTATTCTGTTATATATTTTAAAATGTAATAAATGTCCCTTTGCCTATCTTTGTGTGTGTGTGTGTGTGTGTGTGTGTGTGTGTGTGTGTGTGTGTGTGTGTGTGTGTGTGTGTGTGTGTGTGTGTGTGTGTGTTTGTCAGTGCTCATTTCTTGTGTGTTCCATTTTTGCGAGTGAGTGTTTGCGTGCGGTCCTGCTGCGTGATGGGTGTGTGTGCGTGTCCAGGAGTTATTTGTCCGCCGCTGCGAGAGATCATCTGCTGCCCTCGCCTCCTAAGGACTAAATATA
This sequence comes from Eriocheir sinensis, assembly GCF_024679095.1. NCBI lineage: Eukaryota > Metazoa > Arthropoda > Malacostraca > Decapoda > Varunidae > Eriocheir > Eriocheir sinensis. The sequence goes on from NC_066538.1 coordinate 12,648,690, forward strand.
TTTATTTTTCCCTGTCCGTTATTATTGTTTGTTAAGTGCGTTTTTCTTCACGCTTATTTTTGTACTTTATTAATAGTTATCGCTATGTGTCTTATGATTTACGCGTCGAACACCTTAGCTTTTGATCAGTCGTAACACACACACACACACACACAGTCTCTCTCTCTCTCTCATGCACATGCACACGCAAACAAACACACACACCACACACACACACCACACACACACACACACACACACCACACACACACACACACACACACACACACACACACACACACACACACACACACACACACACACACACACACACACAAACACACACACACACACACACACACACACACACACTCACACACACACACACACACACACACACACACACACACACACACACACACACACACACACACACACACACACACACACACACACACACACACACACACACACACACACACACACACACACACACACACACACACACACACACACACACACACACACACACACACACACACACACACACACACACACACACACACACACACACACACACACACACACACACACACACACACACACACACACACACACACCAACACTCACACTCACACACACACACACACACACACACACACACACACACACACACACGAGATGGAAACACTCGCCACGTGACAAAAGCAACAATACCTGGATAATATTTTCAAACCGGCAAATTGCGTGCATTTACGAGACAAATATGGCCATGAATACGCCGCGCCCCACGCATACCGATACGCATATAACTTTGGCCTGAATACCTGCGTCCATTTCTAGTTTTTACTTCCTGCTGCCTGCCTCACATTAATTTTGAGCTTGTATAATGCCTAAACTAATCTACGTAACACATATTCCTTACCTCTTTCAATATGTACAGTACTTGGAAAGACAAAATGGATGGGGCAAAAAGAGAAAAAGACAGAAGGAAAATGAAAAGTAAATGGAAATGAGTAAAAAATCTATATAAATGTTTAAAGGTGGGAAAAGACTGAAACGTATGCAAATCTATTGTACCGTCTACTTCCCTAACAAAATATTTGCGTTATCTATTCACTATCTGAGGCTTCTGTTTCCCTCCCATCAATCTACACTCTCCTTTTATAGCACACCTTGCCATCTGCACATTTGTGTACACTTTTTTTTAAATTATCATCTAAGATTTCCCCCTTACCTATATCGGCCTCCCCACCTTCTTTATAACCGACAGTTTCTTGTACCTCTCCTTATAAGATGTCATGGTAACTGTTCTGTTGTATCTACACATTCACACCACAAACCTGCTCTCCCTCGTACTTGTGTTTACATTTTTCACTGACTATAACTTATTTTACACCTGTTTTCTTCACCTCACTCTTTCGGCCAATTGACCCCTCTTTCGGCCACCTCTTTGGATTCTTTTTAGGAGCAGCGAGTAGCGGGCTTTTTTTTTATTATTGTTTCCTTTTTCTGTGCCCTTGAGCTGTCTCCTTTGTTGTAAAAAAAAAATACTTATCTGTCACGTCCCTGAGATATCCACACTCGAATAGTCGTCACACTTTCCCTTCCCCCTCTATGCCTAGCTCACCCAATCCATAATTATTTCTGAACCTTTACTTTCTTCTCATTCAGCGTCTTACACCTGACCTTACACGACTCTGGCTCATCATTCCTTTCCTTTCTACACCTATTCTTGCTTGCATCTGTCTCTTTAATTACCCCGCGACACTTTTTTCCACAGTCATCCTTTTTACTCATACAACTATTTTTTTTTTTACTTTTTCTCTACACTCTGACACACCATTCCTTTCCTTTCTACACCTATTCCTCCTTACAAGTGTCTCTATAATAATCTCGTGACACTTTTTTTTCAATCTTACATTCAAACAACTTTTCTTTTTTACTGTCTTCACACCTTCACACCTTTCTTTTTTCCTTCTTTCCTATCATTCCTTTCTTCTTTAATCTCATCCCTTTTTTCTTTGTTTTCTTTCATCTCAGATCTTTTTTCTCTTCTTTCGTCTCATTTTTTTCTTATTTAGTCTTCTTGCATCTCATCTCTTTTCATTATTATTTACTTATGTCCCGCCACACAATTTCTGGCAAAACCAAGCTCTTTCACATCTTCCTTACCTTTCCCTTTATCCTCTCGCCTCGCCTTACTGCTGGTGGCCCTCCCCGCACCTAGCTCCCCTTACACGTGGCAACGCATTCCATCCCACCCCACACCAAGCCACTTTGTCTCGCCTGCCACAAATTGTTCCTTAATTAAACATGGGTCTGCCAAGGACTGTTCGCCGCCCCTTCCCTCCCTCCGATAGATAATTAGTTTGGGTTTATGCGATGTGTGAGTATTAGCTGAAGAGGTTATTGTGGCATTTATAAACTACCTAATGTATTTCCTACTTTTCTTTATTCTTATTACTCTCTTGTGTTCTAATTTCATCCTCCTCTCTTTCTCTTTACCTTAACCATTCTCCTTCACTCTCTCTCTCTTTCTCTGTTACTTTCTCCCTCTCCCTCTCTTTCATTATTGAACGATATAAATACTACGTTCTTTTACTTTTCTTCAGACTTTTGTGTTCGTGATTGAGATTCCCCTTCCACGAATCAACTGCTCTACTAATTATCATCATGGACAAAAGGGATCAGGCTGAAAGAGAAAACGACAGCAGAGAATTGAACAACGAGCAACAAGAAAATTGAGATGATTAAAAGAAGTGGGAAAAAAATGAGAAGAAAAATAGCCTGGAAAGAGGAAGGAAGATTGAGATGGTTAAAAGAGTGGAAAGGTTTAAAAGTGGGAAAGGACTGAGAAGCAAAGTAATCTAAAAACGGAAGGAGAAGAAAATTAATAAGCAACGCAGAGGAGAGCATAATAACGATGGTGAGATGAGAATCGTCAGCACCAAAAAAGAAAAAAAGAAAAAAGTATAGGAGACGAGTGGGTGGTAGGCTTCATAAAGGGAAAGAAAAATGAAGTGAAAGAAAAATATAAAGAGCTTAGGGTTTCGCCTGGGAATGGATAACACGATACCTAGGAAGATCAGGAGGAGGAGGAAGAAGAAGAGGAGAAAGAGGAAGAGAAAGAAGAGAAAGAGGAGGAGGAGGAAGAGGAGGAAGAGGAGGGGAAACTAGAGACTGAAAAGATAACCATATTTTTTTTTTTTTTTTGTAGCCTTTCCTAAGAAGATCCAGAAGACCGTCTTGACCTTGGCCACTCGCATTACGCCCTCAAGACACGGCTCTCAGGGTGACTAATATATATAACGTAAGGTCTCTCTCTCTCTCTCTCTCTCTCTCTCTCTCTCTCTCTCTCTCTCTCTCTCTCTCTCTCTCTCTCTCTCATTTCTTTTTTTCTTTTTTCATCTCCCTGCTTTTTTTCATTATCTTTCATCTCATACTTTTATTTTTTCTTCTTTCCTGTCATTCCTATCTCCTTTTTTCTTCCTTCATCTCATTCCTTTCTTCTTCTTTAATCTCATCCCTTTCTTCTTTTTTCTTTCATCTCAGTTTTTTTTCTCTTCTTTCGTCTCATTTTTTTCTTCTTTAGTCTTCTTTCATCTAATCTTTTTCTATATTTTTCTTATTTCATTTCATTCTTCTTTCTTTATTTTTCTTCCTTTATCATCTTCTTTTTATGTGTATTTTCGTTCATCTTATTGCTTTCTTCATTTTCTTTATTCCAACTCATTCTAATCTTCTTTTTCCTCTTTCATCTCAAATCTTCTTTCATTTCTTTTCACTCCTTTTTTTCCTCTTTCATCTCATTCCTTCCTTTTTTCTTCCCTCATCTCATTAGTTTCTCCTTTCTCTTCTCTCATCTCATTTCTTCAAGCCTAATGAGGGACGCGGACAACAGCACTTAAACCAGCCAGACATTCCTGTGTAGGGCCTTCGCGGTGGCCTCCTTCGGTATGCATAGACAAGTAATCCGCATATCCGCATAAGTTAATATCACGAAGAAGATATGTTATTGTGATTGGCCGTGGTTGAGTCTGGCAGCCACGTCACCAAAACCGTCGCTGCTCATTGGTCCAGAGAGAGGCCGAGGGAAGCAAGGGGAGGCAAAGCGAGGCGAGGCGAGGCGAGGGGATCGGTTCGTGATAGTCCTGAGCGTCAGTCTGCGAGCGAGCAACGCGGCAGAAGGACGAGTGGTGCGCGCCGGTGACTCTCAGAAGACACGTGTTCCCTCTTCCTCCCCTGACCAGACACACCAAAGACTTCACGCCACCCGCTGCCACAAAGGACGCCCCTGAGGGTATCCACGTTTCAACACATTACACGCCTTTCTATGTACCGCGGGAAGACAATAAGCTAGTGTTTCTGGACAGTGTTATTTTAAGAGGATGCAGCGCGCCATGTAACAGCTGACGGCGGCGTAATGACAGTGCACGAGAGACTGTGAGTGAGTGCCGGTGAGACATAGTGCCACAGTGCCAGCATGGGGGGCCTCCTGGGGCGTTTGTGGGCGGCAGTGACGAGGAGGAAAAACTTTGACCTTCCCTCCCCCGGCCTCCAGCCTCTCCTGACACCGACTGACCTCATTTTCGTAGGTAAGTAGAGGGGTTGTTAGCTTGCCATCAATCCGTCAATTCCTCTCTCCCAAGCCCTTTAAAACAATGTCGATGTAACAGTGATCAGAACCAACAAAACGTGACGTCAAGCATACACTTATACACTCTTCATACACTTCATACGCTCTTCATGCACTCTTCATACACTCTTCATACACTCCTCATACACTCTTCATACACTCTTCATACACTCCTCATACACTCTTCATACACTCTTCATACACTCTTCATACACTCCTCATACACTCCTCTTTCGATTAAAACAAAAATACTGAGTTAGAGTAGTTGACAATGTGACTTCTTTCCACCACATTGTCCCCTACTCCTAAAAACTTCCTGTAGCGTTAGACCAATCAAGGCCAAGAACAGAAACGTAAGGTCAAGCGGTCCATTGCACTTTTCTCTCAAGGCGGAAAAAAAAAAGTTATAAACATAAGTCACACGATAATTTACGACCAGACGCTTGAAACCGGAACAAAAGGAACCAACAGAAGCCGGACAGTGATTGGTAGGAGCAATTTTTTCCCTCGATAGACTGATAGATAATCCGCGGTGAAAATGACTGGCTTTGGCGGGATTAGTGGCCGTGATGGAGGTGACGGCCGCCGGTGGGAGTGTGTGCAGGTGGCGGCGAGCGGGATGACGGCAGGTGAAAGGAGGTGCTAATGGCCGTGATGGGAAAGTGGAACCTTGGCCGGGGAAGGCAAAAATAAGGAAGGAAAGAAATCGAAAGCACCTGTCATGCCTTGGAGAGCCTGACGGAAGCAAGAAATGAGGAGAGGAAAGGTATTAGAGGAGATGGAGAGATTGAAGGAGGAGAAAAGGAATAGTGATGGGAAAAAAGAGAAAATGTAAAGGGACTGAGATAGGGAATAAACTTTGTTCGTTATAGTATAAAGCTCCCGTCACGCCTTGGAGAACCTGACGGAAGCAAGAAATGAGGAGAGGAAAGATGGAGGGGGAGGGAGAGATTGAGGGAGGAGGAGAAAAGGAATAGTGATAGGAAAAAGGAGAAAAATATAAAGGGACTGAGATAGGGAATAGACTTTGTTCCTTATAGTAGAAAGCTCCCGTCACGCCTTGGAGAGCCTGACGGAAGCAAGAAATGAGGAGAGGAAAGATGGAGGGGGAGGGAGAGAGATTGAAGGTGGAGGAAAAGAGGAAAAAAATTATAAGGAAAAGGAGGGAAAATGTGAAGGGATTGAGACAGAGAATAGACTTTTGTTCATTAAAGTTAGAATATGGAGAGATGAAAATTTTGAGCGAGAAAGAGATGAGAGACTGAGGGTGAGGAGAAAAGGAAAAGAGATGAAGAAAAAGGAGAAAAATGTGAGAGAACTGAAATATAGAATAGTCATTTGTTCGCTGAAGTTAGATTATGTATTGATGGGAAATATAATGAAAAAAAGAGAATAAGGAAAAATGAAGAGAAACATATGGAGGAATGGGAAGGGAGTGACAGCGAAAAAATCATGGAAAAAGAAGAAATAAAACACGACATGACTTGGACAAAATCTGACAAGCTGGAGATGGAAAGAGGGCAAGAAGGAAAGAGAGGGAGATAGAAGGAGGGGGAGATGGAAAGATGGGTAGAGAGAGACCAGGAAAGCGTAAGGGAAATAGGGCGACGAAGGGAGGGAGCAAGGGAGGGAGGGAGGGAATTGGAGTGTATAGAGGAAAATGAAAATTGCTGGTATGATATGAGGAACCAGATGGAAACGAGAATGTTGGAGGGAAACCTGAAGTAATGGGAGGAGAGGAGAGGAGAGGAGAGGAGAGGAGAAGGGAGGAGGAGGAGGAGGAGGAGGAGAGGAGAGGAGAGGAGAGGAGAGGAGAGGAGAGGAGAAGAGAAGAGAAGAGAAGAGAAGAGAAGAGAAGAGAAGAGAGGAGAGGAGAGGAGAGGAGAGGAGAAGAGAGGAGAGGAAAGGAGAAGAGAAGAGAAGAGAAGAAACGAGAAGAGAAGAGAAGAGAAGAGAAGAGACGAGACGAGACGAGACGAGACGAGGAAGGAATGGTGAGAGAGAGAGAGAGAGAGAGAGAGAGAGAGAGAGAGAGAGAGAGAGAGAGAGAGAGAGAGAGAGAGAGAGAGAGAGAGAGAGAGTGTTCCATCCAAAGAGTTCTCCCATACCAAGAAATAGTACGTCATAACCAACTAAAAATACAACGGCTGCTTTTAAACTCTCTCAACCACAATTTAATTTCACATACATCTTATTCAAGTACTCGGTCGTAAGCTTATGTATTAATATTCTGCAAGTAGCCATTAAACAGTGAAAGCGGCTAAATAAATAGTTGTAATAGAGTCTGGCACATTGATATTATTTAAGTGATGTCAAGGAAACAGCATGAGAAAGGAGAGTTTGGTATATGGAACGGGAACAGCATGAGAAAGGAGAGTTTGGTATATGGAACGGGAACAGCATGGGAAAGGAGAGTTTGGTATATGGAACGGGAACAGCATGAGAAAGGAGAGTTTGGTATATGGAACGGGAACAGCATGAGAAAGGAGAGTTTGGTATATGGAACGGGAACAGCATGTGAAAGGAGAGATTGGTATATGGAACGGGAACAGCATGAGAAAGGAGAGTTTGGTATATGGAACGGGAACAGCATGGGAAAGGAGAGTTTGGTATATGGAACGGGAACAGCATGAGAAAGGAGAGTTTGGTATATGGAACGGGAACAGCATGTGAAAGGAGAGTTTGGTATATGGAACGGGAACAGCATGTGAAAGGAGAGTTTGGTATATGGAACGGGAACAGCATGTGAAAGGAGAGTTTGGTATATGGAACGGGAACAGCATGAGAAAGGAGAGTTTGGTATATGGAACGGGAACAGCATGGGAAAGGAGAGTTTGGTATATGGAACGGGAACAGCATGAGAAAGGAGAGTTTGGTATATGGAACGGGAACAGCATGAGAAAGGAGAGTTTGGTATATGGAACGGGAACAGCATGGGAAAGGAGAGTTTGTAATATGGAAGGATGAAGACACTCGTAATATAGCAAGATAAAAACACACACAGACACACAGACAGACGGGCAGCTGATCTAAGTTTGCGAGGGTCGGGACGTTATTTAAGAGACATGGTGCAAGGGACAGCGGCTGATAACGTTGATACCTGACCTAAGATGAAAATTTGATGAGCTCGGACAGAAAGAGATTATACGAGATGAGGAGGCGGACTTTTAATTCGGAGGAAAGAAAGAAGTCGATTATTGAGAAATGAAAAATGAAGCAAACTCAGAGTTCCCAACATGCAGAGATGAGAGAGACAAAAGGCACCAATGCATGAGACAAGAGAAAGAAAGACCCTCAAAGGAACAAAGAGTCGCGTAATTCAAAAACTGCTAATCAACACGACATGAAAGGCACAAGATAAAAGAGATCGCCAACAAGCTCTTCAGATAAGCTACCGCGACGAGGGAACACGAGAGCGGGAGCGTCGCAAAAAATTGAGGTAAAATGAATCTTTAAAACCAGAACAAAGGGTACACAAAGCAGAAAATAAAGTTTAAAAAAATCCGAGACGCTGATAAAGGAAAGATCTTGGGGAGATTACGCACAGAATCCCCGGCAACGCAGACTCAATAACTTGAATGAAGAGGAAGCGGAAAGGAAACGTATTTTCATTACTTAAAGCAGATGAACGAAATAAGCCATGACTCGGGGACCAAATTATGCATATTCAGACGATATTTCTTTAGACATCGGACACAGAAACACCTTAAAAATGAGGCACGGAAGAAGAGATGCGACGAAAAACTGCTACGTCTTTGAAACGGAAATGGGAAAGTAAAAACAAGGTCATGAAATAATAATGTTCTATCAAAAAGGAATGAAAAATGAGACAAGTACGAAAAAAAACTTGTCTTTAAAACAAAAAGGTGAAAGTAAAAACAAGATCATGAAATAATAATGTTCTATCAAAGAGGAATAAAAAATGAGACAAGCACGAAAAAAAACGGCTTTGTCTTTAAAACGGAAATGGGAAAGTAAAAACAAGGTCATGAAATAATAATGTTCTGTCAAAGAGGAATGAAAAAAGACAAGTACGAAAAAAAAACCCTGCTTCGTCTTTAAAACGGAAATGGGAAAGTAAAAACAAGGTCATGAAATTTAATAAAATGCAGTATCAACGAGGACTAAAAAAACGAGAGCCAGTGTTAATTAAATAAAGATATAATCAAATCCACGATATATCTGACACGGCAGCATCACCACCAGAAAGAAAAAAAAAGAACCTTTCCTGCATTGAGTTCGTGTATTCCCTCGCATTGCTTAATTGAAATGAAATAAGTAACGAAACAAAATACTGCTCTTCGGAAAATGGATGGTGATAGCTCCGAGATTGAAGCTGGAAAAGGTCCATTAACAAAAGAAAGAAACATTAGCCCATTGGAGAGTCGACAGGAAAAAGAATTAATGGCCTTTTACGATATTGCCAATAAAAGGAAAAGAGGACGAGCCAGTTAACTTGAGTGTAATGAAAAATATCTTGATGGATTAGAGGAGAAGATTGCCGACGGAGCAGAGGAAAGTGAATAAATGATAAATGAAAAAAAATAAATGGGGATGGATTAGGTCATTAGGAGAAGGGCGGCAGAGAAAGAATGGAAGGAAAGAGGTAAAAATAAATGTTGAGAGAGAGAGAGAGAGAGAGAGAGAGAGAGAGAGAGAGAGAGAGAGAGAGAGAGAGAGAGAGAGAGAGAGAGAGAGAGAGAGAGAGAGAGAGAGAGAGAGAGAGAGAGAGAGAGAGAGAGAGAGAGAGAGAGAGAGAGAGAGAGAGAGAGAGAAAGTTAGTTAGTTTATGTGAACCTCCTGACCCCTCTTACTCTTCAACTCCCCTATCCATCTAGCTTTTAATTTCCTCATTCAAACACACACACACACACACACACACACACACACACACACACACACACACACACACACACTCCCTCACACACACCTCTTCCATACCTCCCTCCCCTGCCTCACTAACTCACTCACTCCTTCACTCATTCAACCCTTCCAGCATACCTCACTCCCCTTTCCTTCTCTATATCCCTTCCTCATTCACTATACCCATCCTCCTTTCCTCTCCCTCCCTTCCTCCGCCCCCCCCCCCACTCACTCATTAAACCCTTCTTCCGTACCTCCATCCCCCTCCCTTCACCATTCCTTCTCCCCTTAACTCACTCACTCACTCACCCAATAACTAACTCAATCATACTTCAATCACATTCTGCCTTTCTCACTCTCACTCTCACTCACTCCCTCTCTCCATCATACCTTACACACGTTCCGTCATATCTCACCCCCTTCCTCCTCCACTCCTTCCCGCAGTCACTCACTCCCTTTTCCGAATCTTCCTCCCCCTCCTTCCCTCACTCACCACCTACTCCCCTCCCTTCCTCACCTCTTTCCTATCCGTCCATCTATACAGTCAACACCAAAACTACCCACAAATCACCGCCGCTTGGCCATCAGACGGGCGATAACGGGCCTGAGCGACGCTAACTTGTGGACGCTCGCGGCGATATACGGACAGAGAGGCGGAAAAAAGAGTATCCAGCCAATGCCGCGCTATGGGGGCTCCGGGAAGGGTCATTACGGAACTTAACGACGCCTTGTGACATCAATACCGGGGAACTTAAGGGAAGAAAAAGGGAGAGTAAAGGGAGGGTACTGATACTGGTTATTCTGGGTGTGTTTATGTGTGGGATATGATGTTTGGTGATTGATTTTCGTATTTTGGGGGGGTAAGGTTTCGTTCTCTCTCTCTCTCTCTCTCTCTCTCTCTCTCTCTCTCTATATATATATATATATATATATATATATATATATATATATATATATATATATATATATACCTGTCAGTTTATCTGTCTATCTACCTACCTATCTCTGTCTCCTTCCATTTTTCATCCTTTACTTTTTTTTTTTTTTTTAGATTTCCTCCTCCTCTCCATCTTCCTCTGCATCATACTCATCTTTTCCTTCCCCCTCGTATTCTTGCTATTATCTTTCCTCCTCCTCCTCCTCCTCCTCCTCCTCCTCCTCTTCCTCCTCCTCCTCATTCTTTTCTGCCTCCGGTTCTCCCAAAATCCTTCCTTCCATTCCACCTTTTATTACGTTATTTGCAGAGGTGTCTCTCTCTCTCTCTCTCTCTCTCTCTCTCTCTCTCTCTCTCTCTCTCTCTCTCTCTCTCTCTCTCTCTCCAGTCATTCCTTTGCGCTACAAACACGCTCTTACATCGATAACTTGCATTCATAATCGGTAGACGGCATTCTTCGGCCTCGTCCTCCCCTGCCTTCCTCTCATTCCTCACCACCATTATCCTCCATGGCGCCCACACCTCACACCGCAGCTGGCCGGCCATTCAGCCCACGTCACCTTGCCTTCCTTTTCCACCTGGAGGAGTAAACAAATGACCCCACTCTCACGGCTCTATAGCGCTGCCTGCACGATCAAGAGAGCTGACCAAGAAGGCATTTGTCTCCGGCTACGAGGGCAAGGGGACGGTCGGGAGGTGGCGGTGCTGAGGACATATATTGCGAGATGTGTTGACAGGCTCGTAGAGGGATGTCGTAGGTGAGTGGGCGGCGCAGAGACACTTATTGCCCCTCCATTTGTCATGTTAAGAGAAAGCTGGCTCGAGTCATTTGTCACTTAATTATTAATAGTCCACTTAGATTATAGACACAAGCTTTGTTCTGAATGTATTGCCAGTAGTATTTCCTTTAACACATGTCAGGATAAGAAAAGTCAATACAGTATAAATGGCGCCACTATAAACACTTGCCTGCGCCATGACGGGCTGGGGCCTACCACCAGACCCCTCAAGAAAGCCTGCCGGCGCTATAGGCTAACACGTAAAAAAAAAGCGCCCTGGTAAGTGTTTGCGTCTGGTGTCACTACCACAAATTTTATACAAAAATGCGACCTACTAAATCGTTTGCCTTTTTACATTAATTTGAGAGAAAATATAAGCTAATTTTGGCTAAAACTTTTTGTTGACACAAATATACCGATGTTCCTTGTCTCATACAGCCGTGATGTGAGGCGTCTCTCTCTCGCTCTCGCTCTCGCTCTCTCTCTCTCTCTCAACAGTATCGCAGAATCCGGCCAACACTTGTGAATCCCACCAAGAGGGTTTTGCAGGCTCTGATCCTTTATCGAGGAGGAACCATTTCGTCTGTGCATCACCTGCGTCGCGTATTCCATTTTAGATACGGGGAAGCGCCTTTATTGATTCCGAGAGTGAATTTTATTCTTTAAAAGGTGTTTTGTGCAATTCAATCCCTTTGTATGTGTTTTTTGGGGTCTCTCTCTCTCTCTCTCTCTCTCTCTCTCTCTCTCTCTCTCTCTCTCTCTCTCTCTCTCTCTCTCTCAAACAATAGCCTCTGATGAAGCTTTTCTACGAGGTACATGTAGTCTATTTTTACTAGTTATTTTTACATTTGGCCTTTCGTTACGGTCGTTATGGTCGTTACGCTTTCATTATAGGGTCTGTTAATCAGCCCCAGTGGAACATAATAATATTTTTTTTTTAAGTAGCGCCATTCCTGCTTGAACCATGCTGTCTCTCGGAGGTCCACTTAATTATCTCGAGTTTTGCTAGTCCGGATTGATAGGTGGTCTTTAGGCCAGGATATGGGATGCCTTCAGCCACTCGGCGATGATTGAAAATTGTTAGGTTGTAGAGGCGGACGGTCTGAACCCGGGTCTTCCAGAACACCGCGCCCCCGGGCTGATCACGGCCATCGCCTACCCCAAGGTCATATTCTCTGTCTACACCGGTCTTCTATGAATAAATGTATTTCCTACGTGCGCCTAAAGCTTTGTTAACTAGATCTTTGCACCAATATATCTGTATATCTACCTACCATTGTATATATCGATCCCTGTCCGTCTGTGTCCATGCCCTCCAGCCAGTCTCGGGGCTCACGCGCCTCGCAACGGATATATTCCTTCATCATCAAAAGCTATTTCAGGCTCTCACTCGCTCTCCTTTCGCGTTCACTTTGTCTCGAACACGAACAAGGGATTCATTCAGCTGACTCGGAGCTTCGTCTGTGTCCCGTCCAGTGCGCGCTCTGAAGCTCATTTTTTCTTTATCTTTGTGTTTATTTTCCTCTTTTTTTAAGCTTTGTTTCTGTCCTTTGTTTTGCTTTTTGCCTCCGCTGTCCGTACCTTTAAGATTTTCTCTCTCTCTCTCTCTCTCTCTCTCTCTCTCTCTCTCTCTCATATTTTCTTTATATTTTCCTTTATTTATTTATTTCCTTCTCTCTTTTTTTTTATTCCTTCCTATCTTTCTTTCGTTCTCTCTTTTTCACCATCTCCCTCTTTTTCTATTATTTCTTTCCATCTTTCTCTCTTTCATATCTTTTTTTCTTTCTTTCGTTCTCTCTTTTTAACATCTCCCTTTTTTTTTCAATTATTTCTTTCCATCTTTCTTTTTTTTCTCTTTTCTTTCCATATATATTCATTCTCTCTCTCTCTCTCTCTCTCTCTCTCTCTCTCTCTAACACACACACACACACACACACACACACACACACACACACACAAACATCCCTTAATCCTTTATTTCATTTACTTTACCTCTCTTTGTATTCTTCCTTCCTCCTCTCTTCTTCTCCCTTCCTTCACACAATCACATAACTTCGTTGCACCACAAACTTTTTTTTATTTCATTTCCGTTCGGCGAAGATAACAATCACACGGGGATTTCTATTTCTCTCCAGCCCTCCCCTTTCCTTCCCCACCGTTGTCACAGTCCCATTCCTGCCCCCCCCCCCCTCTTCTCTCTCTCTCTCTCTCTCTCTCTCTCTCTCTCTCTCTCTCTCTCTCTCTCTCTCTCTCTCACATAATGCATGCCTCCCCTCCCTCCTATTCCTCTCTTACTAATCCCGAATCCCCATCCAATCAACCCCCTACCTCCCCTTCCACTCCCCCTTCCTCTTCCTTACTTGTCCACACTCCCCATCCCATCTCACCAACCTCCTCCTCCCTCCCCCTCTTCATCATCCTTACTAATCCCCCACATCCAATCCTCCCGCCTCCCCCCTTCCCTTGCCCCCCCCCCTTTCCTCTCCCTTACTAATCCCCACTCCCCCTCCTCCTCCCTCCTTCCCCTCCCCCATTAAATGCCTGGCTGTCCATATCCAATTTGGTTTTCATTTGGCTCCATAACAACTAATAAACTTCAAATTGATATTCCATGGCAGTCGAATGGCTAAATTATATGAGACAATTATATTTTCTACCCCGTCACCTGTCTGGTTACTGTCATCATGGTTACTATTAGATTTCCTGCTCATGGTGCCGCCGTTGATGCTGATGTTGGCGTTAGCATTAGTAATATTTTCACTATTATTTTGGTTTTATTATTATTGTTATTTAGTAGTAGTAGTAGTAGTAGTAGTAGTACTAGTAGTAGTAGTAGTAGTAGTAGTAGTAGTAGTAGTACCAGCAGTAGCAGTAGTAGATGTAGTAGTAGTAGTAGTAGTAGTAGTAGTAGTAGTAACAGGAGGACGAGGATGCGGAACAGGACGAGGAGGACGAGGAGGAAGAAGAGAAGGAGGAGGAGCTAGAGGAGGAGGAGGAGGAGGAAACATGGAAACATGGACTAGCAGGCAGCAGAAAGCCTGTTGGCTCTTTACTAGGCTGCCTGCGTTCAGTGATTTAATCAATCCGTTTGCCACAGGAGTGGCTTGCAGGGAAGGATTAAAGCACTTGTGTACCTACTCTTCGGAACGTTCAGTTCACTCCCGTTGCAGCAAAGTGGCGATCAATGCGTTTCTTGAAGGAGTTGATGGTCTCTGCGCTAACCACTTCTGCAGGAAGGCTGTTCCAGTGGCGATCAACTCTATTCGAGAAATAACTCCTGCCGATGTCGGTATTGCATCGCTTTGCTTGAATTGTTTTTCCGTTGTTTCTTGTTCTCAGGTTAGTTTGTAGCGTGAAGAGTTTGGAGTGATCAACGTTGCTGAGCTTTTTCAGGTACTTAAAGACTTGTATCATGTCTCCCCGCAGTCGTCTCTTTTCCAATGTGAAGAGGTTGAGTCGCTCGAGTCGTTCTTCATAGGGTTTCGTCCTCAGTGATGGTATCATCTTCGTGGCGCGGCGCTGTACTCTCTCAAGTAATTCAATGTCTTTCCTGTAATTAGGAGACCAGAATTGCACGGCGTATTCCAGGTGGGGCCTTACCAGCGAATTATACAAGGATAACATAACTCCCGGCGTCTTGTATTCGAAGTTCCTCGATATGAACCCAAGCATTGTATTGGCTTTCTTACAGGCGGACTTGCAGTGTTTTGTTTGTTTCAAGTCACTGCTGATGGTGACCCCGAGGTCTCTTTCCTCTTGCACAACATGTAGTGGTTCGCCACCCATGTGGTATATGTGGTTGCTGTTTCTGGATCCGATATGCATTACTTTACATTTGGTAGTGTTGAAGGACATCTGCCATTTTTCTGACCAACGAGTGATCTGGTCCAGGTCTCTGGATAATTTCGCAGTCTGCCGTCGTGAGGGCCTTCCCACCCACCTTTGTGTCGTCGGCAAATTTTGAAAGATTGGATTTTAATCCTAGTTCTAGGTCGTTGATATATATGATAAAAAGTATGGGTCCCAGCACTGACCCCTGTGGCACTTCACTTGTGACCGGGAGCCACTCGGAGGCCTGTCCGTTGAGTACAACTCGTTGTTTTCTTTCAGTGAGCCAGTCTTTGATCCACGCTGTCAGATCGTCGCCTAATCCCGCCGACTTAAGTTTCTTGAGGAGTCTTTCATGTGGCACTTTGTCAAAGGCTTTCTGAAAGTCTAGATATATAACATCACTGGGGATATGATTATCCCAGTTTTCATAGATACCTTGGAAGAAGTCCAATAAATTGGTTAAGCATGAGCGCTTGTTCCTGAAACCGTGCTGAGCATCGGAAATGATGTTGTTGTCTTCAAGGAACCTAACGAGTTTGTATCTGATGATCTTCTCGAGGATTTTTCCCGCCACTGAGGTCAAGCTGATTGGTC
>NC_066538.1:12669308-12696267 GCF_024679095.1 Eriocheir sinensis
TTTTAATATTATTTTTTCCGATTTATTATTAAAGACTCGTCCGAGGAAGCCAACCAATTTGTTTGCGGAGGAGGAGGAGGAGGAGGAGGAGGAGGAGGAGGAGGAGGAACACAAAGAACCACAAAGGAAGAACAAACAACAGCAGACCTGCTGGTCCTTACGAGGCTGTTTGTGACAAGCTACACTAACTCAAAGGAGGAGGAGGAGGAGAAGGAGGGGGAGGAGGAGAAAGGAGAATCCGGCTAGCACAACAGGACACCTTCAAGAAGACACAAGCTTGACTCACACAACACTAATCAAAGAAAAATCTCATTCAGTCATATTAATTTCCCGGACTGCAAAGAAATGCTACACCGCTCTAAATCCCCCTCCTCGCCATTAGTTTTTCTTCCGTGCTTTAATTTACTCCGTCCTTGTCCTTCCTTTGTCTCCCTAAGCCGAGCACAGGTAATACGCCGAGAATAACGATAAATTACCTGTCCAATTAGGAAGAACACCTCCCCACTTCCGGTAATGCCCCCCAGCATGCAAGGCAGAACATAATGGGGGAAGAGGAGGAGGAGGAAAAGGAGGAGGAGGAGGAGGAGGAGGAGGAGGAGGAGGAGGAGGAGGAGGAGGAGGAGGAGGAGGAGGAGGAGGAGGAGGAGGAGGAGGAGGTAAAAGTAGAGGAGGAGGAGGAAAAGGTAGATTAGGGAAAGCGAAACGAGGTAGGGAATGCAACAAAAAGCCAGTTAACAACGAAGCTGTCTGCTTTCGTGATTTAATCAATTCGTTAAGCACTTCAATGACCTGGGGAGCAGATTAAGGCATTTGCTACACGTACAAAGGGGAACCTTACATAACTTGTCGCGACGAGATAACGTCATTGTGATTTTTTCTTTAAGAATTTACCATTTCTGCAGCAACTACTACTGCAGGAAGGTTGTTTCACTGGGAGATGACTCGCTTCGAAAAGAAACCCCGACCAATGTCTGTACTGCACCCCTTTATTTCAACTGATAGACGGTTATTTCTAGATGTCGGGAGAGTTTGGAGCTCAAAACAATTGAAGTGACCGATGTTAGTGAGCTTGTTTAGGTATTTAAAGACCTGTATCAAATCTTCTCGTCGCTGTGAAGAGATTCAGACGTGTATGTCGTTTTTCATAGTGCTGTGCCCTCAACGATGATGTTCGTAGCGGGTTGCTGCACTTAGGTAACTTTACATCCTTCCTGCTTTGGGGGATCAAAACTGTACTGTGTATTCTAGCTGGGGTCTTACAAACGAATTATACAAGTATAACACTATTCCAAGTGTCGTACATTCGAGTGTCCTTGCAAAGACTATCTAAAATAGTACTATTGGCGAATTTACAGGCAGACGCAGTGCTCTGCATGTTTTAGTCAACCTAAGAATTCAGTTCCTCATGTACGAAGTGCAGAAGCTTTCAGGAGGAAAAGAAGGATGAGGAGCAGCAGCAGCAGGAGGAGCACTGACAGGAAGGAGAAGGAAAAATGGGCAACGATAAAAAAAAATGCTGGACAATAATGATAATGGTGATGGTGATGACATTACTGATGTATTTCTTTCATTTTAAGAACGTAAAATGTTTTGCATACAAAAGGAGCCAAACACACACACACACACACACACACACACACACACACACACACACACACACACACACACACACACACACACACACACACACACACACACACACACACACACACACACACACACACACACACACACACATCGCTATACTTAAAGTCACCTGGCGTTTCTTGACCATTAAGTCGCCCACCTTCCGCTTGGGAATCGAAACACAATCCCATTAAGGTTCCTGTGTGTGTCCCTTCCTTTAACTTTCTTAACCTCCTCCGCTTCCGCTTTCTCATTCTTTTCCTCATTTTTCTTTAGTTTCCTTATTTTATCATTCCTATGTACATTCTTGCACTATTCTAACCCTCTTAAAGTGTTGCCCCATCATTCGTTTATTTAAATCAATTCAAATATTTTCTCAAACTTCAATTAATTTTCAAAATATCTTCTTTACCGACCTATCGCCATCGCGTCTCCCTGGTGTAGCGGTTAGCACGCCTAGATAGGAAGCTAAGGACCCGCGTTCGATCCTGACCTGGCAGTCCTCCTTTCCTTTCCCAGTTCATGCCTTGCTTTCCCTATCCTTTCCGACTACCATTTTTCCATTTCCATCCCGTCCTATACCTGTTCCTTCTCATCCCATTCATGCCTTTCCATTTCTAACGCGTCCAAATCTTTCCCTTCCTTTTCCTACCTACCGCTTTTTGTTCATTTCATATTATATCCCTTAATATCGTCCCCCTTCCTTTCTCATCCAATAGTTTCTCTTCCCATATTCTCTAACACAATTTTCGTACCCAGTCCAGTACACCCAAACCAACCTTTCCTATCTTACCCGCCAACTCTATCTCATCCCATCCATCCATCCATCCCTTTCCCGTCCCTTCCCCCTGCCCTGATCCAGCGGGCAGCGGCGGGCTTAAGCCGACAATGCCTCCCCGCCGCCTCCCCCGCGCCGGACTTAATTAATTGTTTGGGCATCAGAGCGAGCCGCCTGCAGCCCCGTGGTATGCGGCGGACACTTCTAAATTATGGGCGGGATAAGCGGCTGGAGCACGTGGAGGAGGTAAACGGAAAACATGGGAACAGGAAAGAGCAGGCAACGGAAAGTGTCAGCACATAACGAAGCTGCCTGCTATTTATTTTATTTTTTTTAAGCAAGAGAGAGAGCTCAAATTTAATAAAACAAAAAACAAGCAACAAAAAAAGTCCGGTAGCATGTAATTTAATCTGTTCGCCAGGCAGCTCAGTGTCCTGCGCAACACATCCAACACAACACCTGCTTCAAGTACGTACGGGACATATCAGTTCATTCCTAACGCAACACGGTAATGTTCGCTGCGATTTTTTAATGAGTTAACTATCTCCTTATTAACTACTTTTAAGGTTTTTTTTTTCACAATGGTGGATGTTTCGATTCACAGAGAAAAAATATCTATATGTTAGAAGTGTAATAGGCCCTAGCACTGATAACTGTAATACCCCGAAAGTAACCCAACCATTATGCACATTATTTTTATTTTCCGGATTAGCCTTTTTTTCTATCAACGCAATCAGGTGGTCGACTATGCCCGCTGACTATGATTTACGGGTTCCCTAAGAAGGGGGGAGAAAGGTGGGAAAATATGAAAAAAGAGCTGGAAGAAGGATAAGAAAAAGAGAAAGACTAGAAATAATAAAATGAATAGGCGGTGAAGTACAAGAAGAAGAACGATATTGAGCGGGTGATTATAGACAAAGTGAAATTGGAATCATCAAGAGAAAGCAAAATAACAAAAATATACAAAAACTGAGAACGAGATATAGGGAACTTGAAATCAAAACAAATGCAAGCAAGCACTCCACAGTTCCCATGCTTCAATGTGACACGGGTATAGTTTACTTTGGCTGAAGAAAAAAAATACTATAACGTGAGCAATATAATGTTAGGAAATTTAAAATGTTGCAATGAAAAACAGGAAGCCCGCTACTTCATCCTCACCTAACTTTGCATACACTTCACAAAATACTGCCCACACCTCCACTACACTCGCGTACACCCCCCCTACACCTCATAACTCTTACCCCGTCCCTTCGGCTCCTCTTTAATTAATCTGAAAACGGGAGTCTGGGAGCTAATTTGGTCGAGGGAAAAAATCTACTTTTCTTGGAGGAAGAATAAAGGAAGGAATTAAAGGAGGAGGAGGAGGCTGAGGAAGGCGGATGGGGGTTCAGGAAGAGGAGAAGGAAGAGGAGCAAGAAAAAGAGGAGCAAGAAGAAGAGGAGGGGGAGGAGGAGGAAGAGAACTAAAAGGGGAGGATGATGAAGCAAACACAACAGAAAACAGAGAAGGAAAAGGAACGGGCGAAAAAGAGACGAACGAAAATAAAAACAAGAAATAAAAGCACAAGAAAAACAGGAGGAGGAGGAGGAAGTGAAGCGGCAAGAAAAAAGGGAGGAGGAGAACTAAATAAATGTGAAAAGAGGAGGAGGAGAAGGAAGAGGAGGAGGAGGGGAAGCACTAATAATAAAAGTTGAAGGATTATTAGGAGGGCGAGGGCAAGGACGATGACCATGAAAAGGAGGAAGGAAGAAGAGGAAGAGGAGGAAGAGGAAGAGGAAGAGAGCAAGAAGGGAGGGACTATAAAGTTTATGAGGTGGTGTTTGATGGCAAGATGAAGTCCAAGATTTGTAAGAACCTTGTGTCATCCATCCCTGTCGCCGGCAGAATGGGTTTGCGGAGGAGGGAAGGGAAAGAGGAAGAGGAGGAGGAGAAGGAGGAGAATAGCAATGAGAAAATTAAATGAAATCGAGCCAGAAGAAGAAAGAGAGAGACGGAGGTGGGAGTAAATGAAGGAGAGAAAGAGAGGGTGAGAAGGATGAGAAGATAAAGAACACGAGGAAATTTAAATGTGATTGAGAAGAACAAAAAACAAATGGAAGCAGAAAACGAGAGTAAGGAGGAAGTTAGACGGTGGGGAG
Source organism: Eriocheir sinensis (assembly GCF_024679095.1). Lineage (NCBI taxonomy): Eukaryota > Metazoa > Arthropoda > Malacostraca > Decapoda > Varunidae > Eriocheir > Eriocheir sinensis. The sequence continues at coordinate 12,673,854 of NC_066538.1, forward strand.
GAAAGAAGGAAGAAGAAGGAAGAAACGGAGGTAGGAGTAAATGAAGGAGAAAAGGAGAGGGTGAGAAGGATGAGAAGAAGATAAAGAACACGAGGAAATTTAAATGTGATTGAGAAAAAGAACAAAAAAACAAATGGAAGCAGAAAATGAGTAAGGAGGAAGTTAGACGATGGGGAAGAAAGAAGGAAGAAGGACACATGGACACATGGACTAGCAGACAGCAGAAAGCCTGTTGGCTCATTACTAGGCTGCCTGCGTTCAGTGATTTAATCAATCCGTTTGCCATAGGAGTGGCTTGCAGGGAAGGATTAAAGCACTTGTGTACCTACTCTTGGGAACGTTCAGTTCACACCCGTTGTAGCAAAGTGGCGATCAATGCGTTTCTTGAAGGAGTTGATGGTCTCTGCGCTAACCACTTCTGCAGGAAGGCTGTTCCAGTGGCGAACAACTCTATTTGAGAAATAACTCCTGCCGATGTCGGTATTGCATCGCTTTGCTTGAATTGTTTTTCCGTTGTTTCTTGTTATCAGGTTAGTTTGTAGCGTGAAGAGTTTGGAGTGATCAACGTTGCTGAAGAGGAAGGAAGGAAGAGAAGAAGATGGGAGTAAATGAAGGAGAGAAAAGCGAGGGTGAGAAAGATGGACAGAAAAGGAAATTTAAATAATACTGAGGAAAAAAAAAGACATGGAAAAGAAAGACAGCGAAAACGGAGTAAGGGAAGGAAAAGGAAGTTAGATGGTGAAGAAAGGAAAAAAATAAAGTTAAGAGGATAGAAAGGAAGAGAGGAAGAGTGAACGGATAAAGGGGACGGTGGAAGGAGGGAGAGAAGGAATAAAGAAACAAAATGGAGCAGGGAGAGAAGGATGGGAGGAAAGAAAGAGGGAGGGGAGGAAGAACGAAAAAAAAAAAGGCAGAGGGATTAAATGAACAATGAAAAATAGGAATACAGGCTAAAAAATAATAAAACGGAACAAAAAGAGGAAAATAAATGAAATGGAAATGAAAAAAGGGAAAATGCAAATCAAGGTAAAAATCATGATAAAAAAACGAAAAAGGAAAATATATGAAATGGAAAATAAAAAAAAAGGAAAATACAGATCGATGTAAAAATAATAACAAAACGAAAAAAAAAGAAAATATATGAAATGTAAGATAAAAATGAAAAATGCAGATAGAGGTAGAAATAATGATAAAAAGACGAAAAAAAGGAAACTAAATGAAATGGAAAATGAAAAACAGTGAAAACTGCAGATCGAGGTAAAAAAATGATGAAAAAACGAAAAAAAGGAAAATAAATGAAATGGAAAATGAAAAAGTGAAAACTGTAGATCGAGGTAAAAATAATGATAAAAAAACGAAAAAAAGGAAAATAAATGAAATGGAAAATGAAAAAAACAAGGAAAAATGAAGATCGAGGTAAAAATAATGATAAAAAAACGAAAAAAAGGAAAATAAATGAAATGGAAAATTAAAAAAAAGGAAAAATGAAGATCGAGGTAAAAAAATAACACAAAACTAAAAAAAATATATATATGAAATGCAAAATAAGAAAAATAAGGATAATGCAGATCGAGGTAATAAAAAATAATAAAACAGAATAAGAGAGAAAAGAAAAATTAAATGGAATAAACAATGAAAAAAAAGGACTGCAGGCCAAGATAAAAAAAAAAAACTGGAGAAAGAAAAGAAATGGCGAAGAGTGAAATGAAAAACGAAGGGTATGTTAAAAGAAAGCCAAAACGGTGAAAATTATATAACCGAAATAGCGAATAACATAGAAGCAGAGAGATAGGCGAATAAGACCCAGGCAGAGGGAGGCAAGTGAAGTGAAGTGAAGTGAAACGAAACGAAGGGATGAGGCAAGGGAGGGAGAAGGAAAACTGAGCCATGGAGGAGAAAGAATACGTGAAGATAGAATACAGGAAAGTAAGGGTAAGGGAAAGGTTGGGTTACCAGACGGATACACACCCACATTCAGTCTACCCAACCATCCACCTCATAAACCCACACCCACATATCCTTACACCCTCCCACACACGGACACACACACCCACATTGTCACCTATCCAACCATCCACCTCACAAACCCACACCCACCTAACCTTACACCCTCCCACACACGGATACAGACACACTACCACATACCCAACCACCCACACCCACACACCCACACCCAAATACCCACACCCACATCCACACCCATAACCACCTCACAAAACCCGTACCCAATTACCCTTACATCGTAGCACACACCCTTACACATATCATCAGCCACACACCCTTTCACCCATACCCCCCCCCCCCCCCACACACACACATGCAATGCCGCCAAGACTGGAATACAACAACACCCTAACAAGCAACACTCCTCAACACAGCACTGCACCACATGACAGCACAAAGCCATATAGAATTAAACGACGCAACAAATCCATAACAGAAATTAACGTAATCCTAATATAGGGCTTGTAACATTCTGCATAACGCCACACGGTAATACGAGACAACACACTGCAACACCGCGCAACATATCTGCAGAGTAAAGGGACATATCGCAATACCGGAGCAGGAGAGGTATTACAGGGAACACAAATTAGCGCTAACGAACGTAACTCAGCGCAATATCATTAAAGAGACGAAGGGGCGGCGGAAAGGAGGGAGTGAAGGTGCCGAGGGAAGGGAGAAGGAGACGGACGGGAAGGCAGAAAAAAATGGTTAGCATGACGAAGGGAATGTTCAGAAGGAAAAAAAGGAAAGGAAGAAGAGGAGAAGGTAGGAGGAGGAAGGGGGAAGAAAAGGTTGGGAAAGGGATGTGCAAAGGGATGGATATGAAAGGAAAGAAGAGGTAAGGGAAGATAAGACGAACGGAGAGGGAAAAAAATTAGTTAGCATGACGGAGGGAATGTTCAGGGGGAAAAAAAGGATAGGAAGGGGAGGGGAAGATAGAAGACGGAGGAGAGGAAAGAAAGGATTGGGAGAGGGATGTGCAAAAGGATAGATATGTGAGGAAATAATCTGTAATGGAGGAGGAGGAGACGAATGGGGAGGCAGAAAAAAAGATTAGCACGACGGAGGGAATGTTCAGAAGGAAAAGAGGAGAGGATGGGAAAGAGAAGATAGAAAGAAGGAAGAGAGGAGAGAAAGGACTGGGAGAGGGATGTGCAAAAGGGTGGATATGTGCGGAAATAAGCAGTAATGGAGGAGGAGGAAACGAATGGGGAGGGAGAAAAAGATTCAGAAGGAAAAAGAGGAGAGGAAGGAGAAAAGCTAGAAAGGAGGAGGAGAGGGGAGAAAGGATTGGGGGAAGGATGTGCAAAAGGGTGGATATGTGAGAAAAGGACAAAGGAAAGTCTCTTACATTCCACCTTTTCACCCATCTCTTCTTTTAAATAGGCACTGAGAAAAAAAGGTAAAATTGAGGGAGAAAGCGCAGAATGACGAAGGAGAAAGAGCAAGAAGAATTAAGTTACTTCCTTACTGTCCCTGTCTATCCAAGGGAGCATGAATTAGTATAAAGAGAGAAAGTGAAGATACGGACACTGTAACGAAGGGGAAGGAAGATAGAAAAAGTGCACAGGATAAAGGAACGATTGGAAACTTAAATTCGTCCCAATTCCACTCCAGAGCAATGCAGTGTAATGGGTTTGAGAGTAGAGGACAACCAAGATACGAAGAGGAGAGCAATGTAGAGTGCGCGTTGAGTCTTGGTGTTCGTCTCAAAGAAAGAGAACTAACAGGAAGAGGAAAAAGTTAAGGAAGAGTGTGTTGGTTGCCATTATTTTGTGTTCCACCATCAGATCAAGAATGAAAAAGAAAAGTAAGGGAAGGACTACATGCATCTCGGTGTCAGTCTCAAAGAAAGAAAATAATGAAAAAAAACAAGGATGAGGATGATGAATAGCTTTTATAAAAAAATAAAAAAACTCTAATGCAATGAATTGCCTCGAATGTTTACAACTGAATGCAGAGTATCAAACCTGTGGCCGTATTCCTAAACACTCCGGCACCCGAGCACACATATTTGACACTGCTTTCATGGGCGTTTTGGGCATTTCCAGGGGTAGTTTAATGACCCTGGTGATGAATGGACCCTTCTTCTGTACCGTGAACTTAAAAAAATACTAATTAGAACCCGACTGATCACCTTTCTGAACTTTGAAAATAGTTGACGTGGGAGGTGGTAGCGTCTGAGAATACCGACCCTGGGCTTTAAGAAAAAAAAAGTCTGGGCAGCACCAACTGAGCCGCTGATGAACTGAAAGGTCACCGTGCCAGCGGCCACTTCAGCGGCACTTAACCTGGCACCCCCGCCCCACACCCTGGACATAAAGGAAAGGGTTCGATCCCAGACACTCCGCGGTGTATATTTCGAAATGAATAAGTTTGATCTCTCGGTGTTACTCCGGGGTATCTAATTAGAGAAAACAAAAAATAGAAGAGTTCGATGGGCATGAATTCATATGATCACATGGAAGACTAACATACAGAGGAATAAGAGGAGGATAAGTACGTCGGATCCCTCCTCACCTAAGTCCCCCCACTCTAAGGCGTCCTCAAAATCCAGAGATCAGCTCGTTAGTAGCCGACAAATCTTCAACTCGACGTTCTAATGAGATCATTACAAAGTCTTTTCCAAGCTCGCGGCGGGACACGGCTGCTACTTAATTAAAGTTTGCAAACTGCCGCCCCGACGACCACCTCAGCACAGACAGACGCAGACAGACTCTCACTCCCTAGACAGACAGACATTACCTTCTTAGTATGGCAGACGGAATGACTGGCTTCCTAAAAAAAAAAAAAAAAAAACACAAACACGTAGACAAAGTAAGAATGACAGGCGGACACAGACTGAGACAGACAAAAATATATAACAGATAAAAAGAGACGGACATAGAGAAGGAGAGACATATAGTTCAACAGACAAGGGAAGGCAGGTAGAAGCGGATAGACGGGAGGACGGACGAACGGACAGACAGACGGACGAATGGACGAACGACCGAAAGAACGAATGGATTGACGAACGGACATTTAGGTACATCAGACAGACAGAATGATAGACAGAGACATACAAACACAAAGACAACCACAGGGAGACAGACAGACCCACACGCACACAAAGACATAATCCCTCACACCTTTGACACCTCCGCAGCCCGTGATGTCTGGCCTCGTCTTTTAAGTCTGACACTCTGCTTCATTGCCGCCGCTTCATCCAGCCAATCAACACCACCTTCCTGATACTGAGACCTCCGCTTCCTCCTCTTCCTCCTCCTCCTTTCACTCGGCGCCACACATTTCACACTCTAATCAGTCACCTGGACGCGCTCACACCGCCTCACTCTAAGCTTTCCATTCTGTGCCTTAGATGGGATGATTGCTTTTAATTACCTTTGTTCTTCTGTTTTCTCCTATTCCTTCTTTTCCTCCTTTTCTAACATTTTTTCATTTATTTTCTCATATTCTTTCTTTTCCTCATTCTCTACCTTTTGTAATTTATTTTTTCCTCTTCCTATTTTTCGTTCTCATCTAAGTTTTGTTCCTCCTTTATTTCATATCAACCTAACTACTTTTGTTTGCCTTTTCCACCTCGTTTCTGTTCATCCTATTCTGTGTACCTTTTAATAAGATGGGTTGATAACTTTTCATTACCTTTTTTTCTCCTATTTTATCCTCTTCCTACTTTTTCTTCTCATCTAAGCTGTCTTTCTCGTTTATATGAAATTAATAAAACTACACTTTTTTTGTCTTTTCCACCTCGTCTCTTTTCTGTTCATCCCACTTTCTCTTCTCTCACGCACCTAACTTACGTTCACTTTCTCTTATTCCATTTGTACTGTACCCTCTCCCGTCCTTCCATTTATTTATTTTCTGTTCATCCCATTTTCTTTTCCCTCAAGCACCTTACTTACGTTCACTTTCTCTTATTCCATTTGTACTGTCCCCTCTTCCATCCTTCCATCCATCTCTTTTCTGTTCATCCCATTTTCTTTTGTCTCATGCGCCTTACCTCTCTCTTATTACTTCTGCACTGTACCTTCTTACCATATGCTCAAAGGCCAATGTGACGGAGATGTGCACCGAGGCCACGCGCAGCTATAGCGTATGCCCCCTACTGCTCTCTGTATACCCTGCACCTCTCCTGCACTCACACGCCTTTACCTGCATTCCGCCGTCTCCACATCTTTTTTTTTTTTTTCACAACAAAGGAGGCAGCTCAAGGGCACACAAAAAAAGAAAACAATAATAAAAAAAAAAGCCCGCTACTCGCTGCTCCTAAAAAAGAAACAAAAGAGGTGGCCGAAAGGAAGATCAAATACGGGAGGAGAAGTGTCCTGATACCCTCCTCTTGAAAGAGTTCAAGTCGTAGGCAGGAGGAAATACAGATGAAGGAAGATTGTTCCAGAGTTTACCAGCGTGAGGGATGAAAGAGTGAAGATGCTGGTTAACTCTTGCATAAGGGGTTTGGACAGTATAGGGATGAGCATGAGTAGAAAGTCGAGTGCAGCTGGTCCTCGTTAGGGGGGGAGGCATGCAGTTAGCAAGTTCAGAAGAGCAGTCAGCGTGGAAATATCGATAGAAGATAGAAAGAGAGGCAACATTGCGGCGGAATTTAAGAGGTAGAAGACTATCAGTATGAGGAGGAGAGCTGATGAGACGAAGAGCCTTAGCCTCCACTCTGTCCAGAAGAGCTGTGTGAGTGGAGCCCCCCCACACATGAGATGCATACTCCATACTGTCACCGCCACTCTACCTGCGCCAGCTCACTCTCCTTTTCCTTCTCCACACACACCTCGGGGCCCGGCACACCGCCCACTCCGCACCCATTAGCTGGCCTGGAATTTTAATGGAGGCGGCACACAGCAATCCGGCACGACTTTATTTCCCATGACACATAAAGAGCGGCCACCAGGAGCCAGGGTTTGTTTCATGTCATTGTTAGTAGTAGTAGTAGTAGTAGTAGTAGTAGTAGTAGTAGTAGTAGTAGTAGTAGTAGTAGTAGTAGTAGTAGTAGTAGTTGTAGTTCTTGTTGTTATTATCACTTATTTTTGTTCGTTTGTGGATTGAGTGTTTTGAGTTTTTGTTATTTTTCTTCATATGTTGTGATATTCAGAGTCATTTCCTGTTCACTTTTCCTCGTTGATGGTTGGATTTTTGCTTGACAGTTGGAGTGACTCGAATATTTCACAGTAATGTTCAACGGTGAATTTTATCTTGTGTTCATTTTTTTTCGGATTTCCAGGGACTTTACTTTATGCGGAATCAAATGTGTAAAATATTAAAATATATGCAAGTGACGAAATGGAGATCACATTACCTACACACACTTTCATAAACCTCCTGAGGAGCGCCTGAAAGCTCGGGTGAAAAGTGAGGAGCCCAACACGTCAACTTTAAAACTCTCTCAAAAGTGATTAAGGGTTTGGGGCGAAGGTTGCGTGCTACACCTGCCTCGACACAGCCCCAACTCTGACTTCAAACCCAATTAGAGGAAAGTATCACTCCTTACACCGGCACAAAAAAGCAACCGCATGGAGCATTCCCGTCACCTCGGGTTGCTCTCATACGGTTGCCTCCCACGCATCGCCCGACACGCAGGGACGGATAAAGGCACAACTATTCAAGGCGTCTTCGTAAATAATCACCTGCCGCGTTACAATTACGAGCTGTATAACTGGCAAGCCACTAGCAAGCTATTTTAATCTTCAACCCGTGATGTCTGTGATTGGTTGATGCCAAGAAATGAAAACCATACTAATATTAGTTATCATGAAGGTGGGACTTACTTACTATAATAATCTCAAGAATATAACCTGTGTGGGGATTAAATTCAAGCCGGTGCCTTTTCATTTCCGTGCCGACCTATTCACAACACCAAGGCAGCATTGAAAAATCTTCCAAGACCAACAAAAAAGGCTGAAAAGTATCCATTTACAGACCCTAACACCGATTCTAGTCCCGAACAAAGAATTACAACCCCTGAAAATATCCCAGGAAAGAAAACGTATGACGACTGAAACCAACTTTCGAAAGACTTTCCCGAAGAGCTCAATGGAAGGCCGTAATGAAAGACGGTATCAGCGAACGGCGTGACGTCAATACGAGGCGCTCCGTCACGTTGATTACAGGTAAGGCCCTTCAGAGACCACCTGTCCCAGCCCCTTCCTAGCCCACTTCTCTCTCTCTCTCTCTCTCTCTCTCTCTCTCTCTCTCTCTCTCTCTCTCTCTCTCTCTCTCTCTCTCTCTCTCTCTCTCTCTCTCTCTCTCTCTCTCTCTCTCTCTCTCTCTCCATTTTCAAGATTTCGCTGTCTCGCATCCATCTTACTTTCTTTTTTGTTTTTTCCATTCTCTCTCTCTCTCTCTCTCTCTCTCTCTCTCTCTCTCTCTCTCTCTCTCTCTCTCTCTCTCTCTCTCTCTCTCTCTCTCTCTCTCTCTCTCTCTCTCTCTCTCTCTCTCTCTCTCTCTCTCTCTCTCTCTCTCTCTCTCTCTCTCTCTCTCTCTCTCTGGGGTTTAATAGTTTCATTTTTCTCAAGTCTTTCTTTTTCTCGCTGCACACTTTCTCGAGCATTTCTTCCTCTTAATCCTCTTCCTCTCTCTGTATCCTCTACCTCTCCCTCTCCCTCTCCCTCTCCCCCTCTCTCGACATATCCAATCCCATGTGTGTGTGTGTGTGTCCCCCAATTGCAGGGCCGTCTCATTTACGTTTCCCTCGCCGCGCCGCCCCAATCAGCCATCCCTCACATCTATTATCCACCTGCCTAACGCACCTGCTCTGCCCGCCTGCCTACCCAATGCCTGCTTTACTCTTACCAATGTGTGGTTTACCTATTTCCCTCTTCCCTATCAATCGTTACCCTCAATTACATGGTTACCTTTTATTAACAACCACCTAATGTACCTGCCCTACCTACCTGCCTGCCTACCCACCTGCGTTACCCTTACCCATGTTTTGTTTACCCATTTCCCTTATCAAACCTTACCTATACCCATCAGTCCTTCAATTACATACATACCCTTATATTAACTACCACATGCTTTACCCTTGCCCTTGATTTTTGTTGCCCGTCTCCTGTTACCTATCAGACCTTACCCATACTCACCTGTTCCTTAATGACATAGTTACATATATATTAACAACTACCTGACGCACCTGCTCTGCCTGCTTGCCTATCCACCTGCTCAACCCTTACCTCTTACCTATCGAGCTTTACCTATACTCACCTGCTTCTCAGTTACATACATACCTTTATTTTAACAACCACTTGTTCTTACCTTAACTTATCCTACCTGTGTTTTTGTTTACCCATCTCCTTCTTACCTATTAACCCATATCTATATCCACCTTTAGATTAATTACTCATTCTGTACCCATTTCCCCGTCTCCTCTCTATCCTGATTACCTAATAGACTATAACATATATTTCCCAACCTGTATCTTCCTTTTTTCAACACACTTATCATTTCTTCCAACAATATACCCGTTTTTATAGTCATCACCAGTTACATACGTCTATACTTCAATCCTAATATACTTATACACAATCATACACTACCTCATTTAGCTCGCCTTCCTTTCCTGTCTATTCTAATTTCAACATCCTTTGCACTCTCTTCTACACCCTTCCTAAACCCCTTATGCTCTGCAACAGGCTTCATTCTCCTTTATCTCCTTCTACAGCACCTATTCTCACATCCCTTGCGTCCTCTCCTACATCCTTCACTATGAGATTTCGCTCCCCGGTTCTCTGACGCTCTCCTACATGGTTCAGCCTCATCCACCCTCTCGTGCATCTCCTCCAATAGACACCTCTCCTCGCACACTCCAGCTCTCTCCGACCCTCTGTTCAATCCGCGGTATGACTTGCTAATCGGCGCAATACAAGGACCTCTTCTGGGTGTTATTGGCTTATATCGCCCTCCTCCTCCTCCTCCTCCTCCGTCTGCTTCTCCCTCCTCCTCCTCCTCCTCCTCCTCCTCCTCCTCCTCCGTCTGCTTCTCCTCCTCTTGCTCCTCCTCCTCAGACACCCTCGTCATAGAGTAAACAGACACCCTCGTCATTTTTTTTTTTTTTTATGTCGTTGCCTGTTGCGCCGGTAGGCATCTTCCTGGTGGGGCCTGATGGTCGGCCCAATGCTTCTTCCAGGTGGGGCCTGATGGTCGGCCCAGCCCGTTCTGGCGCAGGCGAGTGTTTATAGTGGCGCCATCTTGCATAGACCGATAGGTCTTCTGGTGTCTGTTCTTCCTATGTATTCCTATGTATTCTTCCTCCTCCGTCTGCTTCTCTTCTTCTTCTTCTTCCTCCTCCTCCTCCTTCGTCTGTTCCTCTTCCTCTTGCTCCTCCTCCTCCTTCTTCGATTCCTCCTCCTCCTCCTCCTCCTCCTCCTCTTCCTGGTTTTCCCGTCTTCCTTTTCCAGCATCATCTCTGCATATTCAAACTCATCCTCTTCTTCCTCTTCAACCTTGACCTCCTCCTCCTCCTCCTCCTCCTCCGTCTGCTCCTCCTCTTCTTCTTCCTCCTCCTCCTCCTTCGTCTGTTCCTCTTCCTCTTGCTCCTCCTACTCCTACGATTCCTCCTGCTCCTCCTCCTCCTCTTTTTCCTGGTTTTCCTGTCTCCCTTTTCCAGCATTTTCTCTGCATATTTAAACTCATCCTCCTCTCCCTCTTCCTCCTCCTCTTCTTCAACCTTGACCTCCTCCTCCTCCTCCTCCTCCTCTTCTACCTGCTTCTCCACCTCCTCCACCACCTCCACCTCCAACTTGACCTCCTCCTTCTCCTGCCACTCTTCCTCTACAACCTCTTGCATCTTCTTTTTCATTCTACCTTCCCCTGCATCTTTTCTACATACCCAAGCTCCTTCTCCTCCTCTTCCTCCACCTCCTCTACTTCCTCCTCCTCCTCCTCCTCCTCCTTTCTCACCCTTTGTTGTTTTACCTCATCATCTTTTTTTATGTTACTATTTTTTCATACGTTTCTTTCTCTCCTCCAGCGGGTCGTTAGAGTGACCGCCGCAGGACCCGTGTCTTTGATGTCCAAGTGCGGCCCGCAGGTCGTTGTTTGTCGCCCCCTTTTTTTTTAATGTAGCGCTTTATTAACTCTCTTTTGAGCGTGCATACATCAGACGAACACACGCTGCCTCCCCCCTTTGAAAATAATAAATACAGTCCTACGGCTAAGCTTTGAAAAAACATAAATCATACTCGGCTGTACTTGAGCCTTTGTTTCTTTAGGTTGTTGCGAGCTTTAAACAAAAGAGTGACCGAAATAGTAATTACTAGACAATACTTTTAATTGAAATAACAGGACATGTGTCCTTCAAACGGAATTACGACCAAAAAAGTAATTGTAAATAGTAGTCAAGGAAAATAGTAGAGAGAAAGTAGTAGTAAGAGTAAATATTAGTAATAGAAAATTGGAATAAATAGTCGTAATAGAACATGACAGTAAGGAGTTTACAGTAGTAAAATAATATAGTAGTAAAACAAAATTGTGGTAAATAGTAATATCAAATAGCAGATACAGAAAATGAAAGGAAGGGAAATGGTAGTAATATCAAATAACAGTAACAGTAAAAAATAGTAATAATAAAAATAGTAATTACAACAGAATGCTTGAAATAAAAACCTTCCAAATAGTATATAAAATTTGATATCCTGCATTTAGTGTATTTCTATAGACTGTGTGTGTTTACAGAACGAACTAATATGTATTACTACGTCCTCCCTCTAATGATGTGTGTGTGTGTGTGTGTGTGTGTGTGTGTGTGTGTGTGTGTGTGTGTGTGTGTGTGTGTGTGTGTGTGTAGAGTGAATAGAAATTGAATACGAAGGCAAAAAAGAAAGAAAGGCAAGTAGAGTAATAAAAAAAAAACGGAACTAGACGCATAGCACTCGGAGAGTGCACACCTCCGCCAAAGATCGTCCTGAAAATTGGTATGGGCATCAGCTGTGATCCTATGCATCATATGGAAGCATTTGTGTCGAAATTTGATGAAATTCTATTTTTTGGAAACTTTGACCTTGGGCGAACTTTTCAAGGTCAAGGTCAAGGGTCAAGGTCAAGGCCATGCAAGGTGCATCATATGGAAGCATTTGTTTTGAAATTTGATGAAATTCTTTTTTTTTACTTTGACCTGGGGCGAACTTTTCGAGGTCAAGGTCAAAGGTCAAGATCAAGGCCATACAAGATGCGTCTTTCCATGAGCTAAAATATGCCCCAAGTGTGAAGTCTCTACGATGACGAGAACCGAAGTTATGGCCAATCTGACGTTTTGTGCGACCTTGACCTTGACCTTTGACCTTTGACATAAACAATAATGGGTTCTATTCTAGATGACCATGCATCATATGGAAGGATTTGTTTTGAAATTTGATGAAATTCTATTTTATTTTTAACTTTGACCTTGGGCAAACTTCTCGAGGTCAAGGTCAAATGTCAAGGTCAAGGCCATCCAAGGTGCGTCTTTCCATGAGCTAAAATATGAACCAAGTCTTAATTCTCTACGATGACGAGAACCGAAGTTATGGCTAATCTGACGTTTTGTGCGACCTTGACCTTTGACATCAAATATTTAATGGGTTCTATTCTGGACGGACACGAAGCTTCCCTGAAAAATTGGTTGAGATATCGGCAAAATTGTGCACAGGAGAAAAATAAAAAGAAAATTCGTCCGTGTGTGTGTGTATATATATATATATATATATATATATATATATATATATATATATATATATATATATATATATATATATATATATATATATATATGTGTGTGTGTGTGTGTGTGTGTGTGTGTGTGTGTGTGTGTGTGTGTGTGTGTGTGTGTGTGTGTGTGTGTGTGTGTGTGTGTGTGTGTGTGTGTGTGTGTGTGTGTGTGTGTGTGTGTGTGTGTGTGTGTGTGTGTGTGTGTGTGTGTGTGTGTGTGTGTGTGTGTGTATCTGTGTGTGTGTGTGTGTATCTGTGTGTGTGTGTGTGTGTGTGTGTGTGTGTGTGTGTGTGTGTGTGTGTGTGTGTGTGTGTGTGTGTGTGTGTGTGTGTGTGTGTGTGTGTGTGTGTGTGTGTGTGTGTGTATCTGTGTGTGTGTGTGTGTGTGTGTGTGTGTGTGTGTGTGTGTGTGTGTGTGTGTGTGTGTGTGTGTGTGTGTGTGTGTGTGTGTGTGTGTGTGTGTGTGTGTGTGTGTGTGTGTGTGTGTGTGTGTGTGTGTGTGTGTGTGTGTGTGTGTGTGTGTGTGTGTGTGTGTGTGTGTGTGTGTGTGTGTGTGTGTGTGTGTGTGTGTGAGGAAAACATGTCGGGACCTCACCCACCGGAAAATATTCCAATCTATTGTGTGGTAAAAAAACGGCAACGTGTGTTTCGGTGCGTAAATCAAGGTCAGGCAGGAACGCAAAATGGACGAATTTTCTTTTTTTTTATCTCCTCCGCCTTCCCCTTCTTCCTCTCCACTTCCATTTTACTTTCTATCCCCTTCATTCTTTACCTCCAAATTTACTTTCTTTTCCTTTTATTTTTCCTCTCATACTATGGACGAATTATCATTTTTTTTTATCTCCGCCTTCCCCTTCTTCCTCTCCATTTCCATTTTACTTTCTATCCCCTTCATCTTTACCACCAAATTTACTTTCTTTTCCTTCTATTTTTCCTTTTACGCTATTGACGAGTTCTCTTTTTTTTATCTCCGCCTTCCCATTCTTCCTCTCCATTCACATTATATTTTCTATCCCCGTCATCTTTACCTCCAAATTTACTTTTTTTTCCTTTTATTTTTTTCCTTTTATACTATGGACGAATTATCTTTTTTTTTAATTTCCTCGCCTTCCCATTCTTCCTCTTCATTCCCAATTTACTTTCTACCTCCGTCATCATTACCTCCAAATTTACTCTTTTTCTTCTATTTTTCATTTTATACTATGGACGAATTATCTTTTTTTCTATCTCCTCCGCCTTCACATTCTTCCTATTCAGTCCCATTTTACTTTCTATCCCCGTCATCTTAACCTCCAAATTTGCTTTCTTTTCCTTCTATGTTACGCTTTTCTCCTTTTACCCTCCATTAAGATTCTATCCACTCCATTTTTCTTTGTTCCCTTTTGTTTCCCTTATTCCTATTTAATAACTACTTTCCTTTCTCTTTATTTGCTTCCCTATTTAATTTCCATTCACTCTACCTCTACCTCTACTTTTCTTCTCTCCCTTCCCCTTTTCCTCCCTTTTATTTTATATATGTTCTCCATTTCCATCTTCCCCTTTGCCTTCCTTTTAATCACTAACCCAACACACATTTTCCTTTCCTATTTACTATACTTTTTTTTTCTTCTTTCCCTTTCCCTCTTCCTCCTTTATACTTTACATTTGCTCTTCATTTCAATTTTTCCCTCTACCTTCATTTTAATTACTAACCCAACACACATTTTCCTTTCCTATTTATTCTATTTTTTTCTTCTCTCCCTTCCCCTTTTCCTCTTTTACTTTATACTTCCTCTACATTTCTATCTTCCCCTCTACCTTCCTTTTAATTACTAACCCAAACACCTATTCCTTATCTAGTTCTACTTTTCTTTTACTTTCTTTTTACTTTTTCTCTTTTTAGATTGCATTTTCTCCTTTGCTTCTTCCTCGCAGTCTGAATGGCCCCTTTGTCATAAATTTCTCTTTTCACACCATTTTGAACCTCTCCAACGTCCCAGATTCACCTATTTTCTCCCCCTTGTCTTTTTTCCTCTTTCATTTTCCTCTCTCCACCTCTTATTCTTTCCTCATCTCCCTCCCTTTCTTTCCCAACTTCTCCACTTTCACAACTCTACATTTTTCATCCTCTCCTCAACCTCCTCTCCTTTCATATCCCTTCCTTTATATTTCATCATCTCACTTCCGCTTCATTCGCTTGCTTTAACTCTCATCTTTTCAATTTCATCTCCCCTTCCTTTACAGCGCAATCTCTTACTTTCCATCCTTCACCTTCCCCTTTCACCTCCCTTATTTCCCTGGCATCCCTTTCCCATTCCCTTTATCCCCTCCCTCTCCATTTATCATCCCCTTCCTTCCCATTCTTTTTCTCAGTTTCCTCTCATCCTCCTCCCTACCCGTTCATACCTTTTACTTCCCTTTTCATCCCGTTCCATTCTTTAATCCCATCCTCTTCACTCCCTCTCCTCCCTACACTTTGCAATCATTCACCTTCCTTTCCCCCTTCCTTTCCAGTCACCCTCCTCCCCTCTTCTCTCCCGCCCCTCCCATTCCTCCCGCCGCGCCTCCCCTTCCTCCTATCCCGCGAGTTAATGGAATGGAAGTATTGGAAATAGGCGCAGTTTTCGGGGCGCGTAAAACTGCCATACACTGTTATTTCGCTCTATTCTTCGTGTCTCCTTTAATTCTCCTCTCTTCTCTTTTCTTCTCTCTCTCTCTCTCTCTCTCTCTCTCTCTCTCTCTCTCTCTCTCTCTCTCTCTCTCTCTCTCTCTCTCTCTCTCTCTCTCTCTCTCTCTCTCTTATGTGTGTGTTTGTGTTTGTGTGTGTGTGTGTGTGTGTGTGTGTGTGTGTGTGTGTGTGTGTGTGTGTGTGTGTGTGTGTGTGTGTGTGTGTGTGTGTGTGTGTGTGTGTGTGTGTGTGTGTGTGTGTGTCGGGGGGTGGGGTGGAGGGGGGAAGGAGGCAGATAAAGACTGACACAAACGAAAGATAAACTCGTGAAGACAAAGACGTAAAAACAAAACGTGTATTCCAAAATAAAACATTTCGTCAGAAACATAATATCCGGCGGACTTATAATCTTTCCTGCCTCTCCTTTCTCCTCCTTCAAGTTTATGTTTGCTTGCTTTTATCTAAAACTAAAATGCTTCTTAATGCTCCTGGACTGGGCGGCTCCTCCCCAGTGTAAGGCTGCACTCCCTCTCAAGGCTCTCTTTTCTCAAAACTCAAATGTTGGCAGATATTAAATCCCAGCTTAGGAATATATACTCGTCAAAAAAGGAATCCATAAATATACACATTATAAAAAAGATAAATATATACAACAATCATAATTATCATTATTATTATTATTATTATTATTATTATTATTATTATTATTATTATTATTATTATTATTATCATTATTATTATTATCATTATCATTATTATTATTATTATCGCTATTATAACAGGAGTACAACTAGAGTAATAAATTTTCATTAAACTAGTCGACCAACTTTTTCCATAATTCAAGCATTACCGGAACTCCTAACGAACGAATATTAATAACTTCCTACCGTCGAGGAGGTAAAAAAAGCTGGTAATCACCTCGCGACCAATTATTCCAGCGTCGGCATTAGTAACTTATATTTATTTCCGCTCTCCGACAAACACGAGGTTCCGGACACATAAATATGGGGAATATATGAACCTTCCTAACCAGAAAGCACGGCCGTATCATACATCGCAGCGGTTTAGTGTGTGTTTTGTGGTGTAAAGTTTAGGCATTAAGTGGTGAGAGGAAAGGAGTTATATCAGGTGTGTAGGCAGGTGAGATGTGTGTGTGTGTGTGTGTGTGTGTGTGTGTGTGTGTGTGTGTGTGTGTGTGTGTGTGTGTGTGTGTGTGTGTGTGTGTGTGTGTGTGTGTGTGTGTGTGTGTGTGTGTGTGTGTGTGTGTGTGTGTGTGTGTGTGTGTGTGTGTGTGTGTGTGTGTGTGTGTGTGTGTGTATAGTTGGGACGAAAGGTAAGAATGTATATGTGTGCAGGGAAGTATGGATGTATGTACGTTAGAAGGTAGGAATGTAGGTAGATGGGTCGGTAAGCAGGAAGGTTGGGTCGGCAGGCAGCAAGGCACGTCAGAAGGCAGGCAGGTTGATAAATAGTCAGGTAGGCAGCCAGGAATGGGTGTAGGTGGAAGGGTAGATAGGTATGAACGTGTATTAAACAACATTCTTCTGAGGAGGAGCACAGGAACCTACTAATGTCTGTACACACACAGACACACACACACACACATATATATATATATATATATATATATATATATATATATATATATATATATATATATATATATATATATAAATATATATATATATATATATATATATATATATATATATCAGTGGTGGGCACCGATCACTTTTTTGCTGTTCCGATCCCCGATCATCCGATCAGTTTGGGCAACTGATCCGATTCCGATCATCCGATCATTTTTAAGTATTGCTGCTCCGATCACAATACTTGATCATCCGATCATTAAAACTTATAATAATTACTATTCTTTTTTTAAATAATAATTACAAGAAACACCTATTTTAGGCGTTCTTTAAGTAATAATTTCAAATAAGTAATAACTTAATTATTTGCTAATAAATATCTTTAGTTTTCCTCTTTCTGTTGGTAAATAGGACATGGTGAAGACAAAAAAATTATCTTAACTTCTTATTTTAGGCATTTGTTTAAGTCTACTTTTTTATTCAATTTCTGAAAGTATGAAAAAGGAATTATGTTCGCTATTTTAACTTTTGTTTGAAGTTGATTTAGATTTTTTACAAACATTTTTCTTTTTTTTTAATATTTTATCATCGACATCTAGGAAATATTTTTTTACTATTCATTAAAAACGAGTGATAGTGATCATTAATTATCTCCTATCCTTCCTGATTAAATAGCTTTCTGAATAAAATATATTGGTCCATAAATAAATTATTTACAAGAAGAACATAAGCATTAAGGTTTTGATTTTAAGTGAGCCGGTGTTATGTCATCTGCCATCCACGAATCCTAAGACATCTCATCCTGATCTGCGCATGCGCGGAACCCAATGTTTACAAACACAGTGTTGATATCGTAGTTTGTCCAGGCAAAATGGCGGCAAGACACCATGTCAGCTTTTATGGGAAAATGGCCAAATTCAAGAATGATATGGACCCCATAATTCGGATAGCCTGCCATTAAATGGAGAGAATCCGAGAAACATGATCTTCAATTAGAAGAGAGTGTAGGTTATCTCATTTATCATATATACTGACATACAAGGTTTCAGGTTATCTCATTTATCACATTTACCGACATACAAGAGGTGCAGGTTATCTCATTTATCACATTTACTTACATACAAGGTTTCAAGTTACCTCATTTATCATATATACTGACATACAAGGAGTTTAGGTTATCTCATTTTTCACATTTACTGACATACAAGGGTAGGCGATGGCTGAGTGATTAGCGTGCGGGGCCAGCATTCATCACGACATGGACAATGTCGATTCGAATCCCCACGCTACCACCTGGGATTTTTTAGTCACCGCCGTGTGGCTTAAGACTACCCACAGGCTGTCCAGAAGACCACCTATCATCCCGCTTTCTAGAAGAAACCGCACAAGCGAATCAAAAATGACTTCCAGGGGGCAGAATAAGCCAAGCATAACCAGCGCCACTATAAAAGTTGCCTGCGCCATGACGGGCTTGGGCCGACCACCAGGCTCCTGAAGAAAGCCTACTGGCGCTATAGGCTGAAATGTAAGCAAAACAAAAAGTTACCTTATTTATCACATTTACCGACATACAAGGGGTGTAGGGTACCTCATTTATCACATTTACCGACATTTAATGGGTGTAGGGTATCTCATTAATCACATTTACCAAGATACAAGATGTGCAGGTTATCTCATTTATCACATTTACCGACTTATAGGAGGTGTAGGTTATCCCATTTATCACATTTACCGACATATAAGGGGTTCAGGTTATCTCATTTCTCACATTTACCGACATACAAGGGGTTCAGGTTATCTCATTTATCACATTTACCGACGTACAAGGGGTGTAGGTTATCTCATTTCTCACATTTACCGACATACAAGGGGGGGCAAGTTATCTCATTTCTCACATTTACCGACATACAAGGGGTTCAGGTTATCTCATTTATCACATTTACCGGCATACAAGGGGGGTAGGTTATCTCATTTATCACATATATCGACATGGAAGGGGTGCAGGTTATCTCATTTATCACATTTACCGACATACAAGGGGTGTAGGTTATCTTATTTATCACATATACCGACATACAAGGCGTGCAGGTTATCTCATTTATCACATTTACCGACATACAAGGGGAGCAGGTTATCTCATTTATCACATTTACCGACATACAAGGGGAGCAGGTTATCTCATATATTTATCACATTTACAGACATACCTCATTTACCTCATTTACTGACATACAAAGGGTGCAGGAAGAAACTTTCCTATTTCAAGCAATTTTCAAATTCAAAACATACGTCAACATTTACTTTTAAGAAGATAAAAAAAAAAACCAGGTGGGACATATCGCGATAGGCAGTCGACAAAAACACGGTACCGTGTCGCAATGGACCGTGTTGGCTATACAGGCAGCGCCACACGTGGCCATTCAGTGAACTGTCAAAGCAGTACTTCCATAGAACTCAAGTTATGTACTAGAGTGCGTCTAAGGCTGCCTCCATGATACAAGGCCTTGGTGCCGCCACCGCTCCAAGCCAACGACTGCACACACTTTACTCCTACCCGATTTCCTGACTACTATTTGACATCGAAAAAAAAAATGATATCGGGGAGGAGTGAAGTGTGTGCAATCATCGGCTTGGGGAGACGGTACAATCATGGCTGTGTATCCCTGAGACAGCCTCAGACGCATTCTAGTCTATAACTTGAACTCTATGGAAAATTCACCTTGGAGTTGAGTGGCCACATTTGGCGCTGCCTGTATAGCCAATACGGTCCATTCATCCACCCTTTGTTTGTAAACAAATCCCGCGCATGCGCAGATTGAATGGGATGTCTTAGGATACGTGGATGGCAGATGACACCACAACGGGTAGGACACGTAGCAATGGGTTTAAGTTGGATAAGTTCAGGTTCAACAAAGACATAGGCAAGAATTGGTTTACCAACAGTGGTGGATGAGTGGAACAGACGTACAAGTTATGTGGTGAGCGCCAACACGATAGATACATTCAAGATGAGGTTAGATAAGTTCTTGGATGGGAGGCGTAAGGGGCGTTAGTTTGGTACCGTGGTCTGGGCGGCATGTTGCGCTTTCTCGCGAGACCTCCTTCCTCCTCCTCCTCTTTTTGCGGCGGGAGCCCGACGGGTGGGTTGGGGGGAGGGGTCGAGGGAAAGCAAAGCCCTCCCCCCGGTTAAGAAGGTAGGGGGGGGTGGGGATCGAGGCGGGGCGAAGCCCCCCCTTTTAGCTTAGGTCTTGTTGGTTTCCCGAAAAGGAACTGACGCTGCCACCATTAGAGGGTGGTAACACTGCCGCAGAAAATGCATAACTGACAACTGAGTCTGGCCACTCCGTTACTGGAGTGAGCGGAAACCCACTACTGCAGCCCACACCACACTGTCATGGCGTCGAGTAACAATTACGTCCCGCCAAGCAAATAAAGCGACTTTGCGCCTGCGCGTCTCGTTCACGATGCCTTACCAGGATAAAATAAATTAACGATCAATAATTATCGCTTAATTTTATAAATAAAGACGCTATTGGAGTAACTATTTAGCAACGTGTATAAAAAAAAATTATAAGAAGTCCGCAGTCACTTGTTGCCATGACAACGTTGACAACTTTCTTTTGTGATCGGAAGTTAGTTTGTGAAGTTCCGATCTCCACAGTCCGATTACCTTTTACAAAGATGATCCAGTCTTTGCATTCCGATCGCCAATTGTTGTTCCGATCAGATCGGAAGATCGGACGATCGGACTGATGATCGGAAGTGCCCAGCTCTGATATGTATATATATAAATATATATTTATATATATATATATAAATATATATATATATATATATATATATATATATATATATATATATATATATATATATATATATATATATATATATATATATATATATATATATATATATATATATATATATATATATATATATATATATATATATATATATATATATATATATATATATATATATATATATATATATATATATATATATATATATATATATATATATATATATATATATATATATATATATATATATATATATATATATATATATATATATATATATATATATATATATATATATATGAGACAGTTCAAGGGCGTAAATAAAATATAAAAAAAGCCCGCTATAAAATAAAACCCCACTATACTCACTGCTCCAGAATAGAGATCAAACGAGTGTCCAAAAGAAGTCAATTTCATATATATATATATATATATATATATATATATATATATATATATATATATATATATATATATATATATATATATATATATATATATATATATATATATATATATATATATATATATATATATATATATATATATATATATATATATATATATATATATATATATATATATATATATATATATATATATATATATATATATATATATATATATATATATATTTTTACAGCAGGAGACAGCTCAAGGGCACAAAAGTAAACATTAATAAAAAAAAGCCCTACTCGCTGCTCTAAAAAGAATCCAAAGAGGTGGCCGAAAGATGGGGTCAGTTTCAGGAGGAAGGTGTCCTGATACCCTCCTCTTGAAAGAGTTCAAGTCGTAGGCAGGAGGAAATACAGATGAAGGAAGATTGTTCCAGGTTTACCAGCGTAAGGGATGAAAGAGTGAAGATGCTGGTTAACTCTTGCATAAGGGTTTGGACAGTATAGGGATGAGCATGAGTAGAAAGTCGAGTGCAGCAGGGCCAGGAGGGGAGGCATGCAGTTAGCAAGTTCAGAAGAGCAGTCAGCGTGGAAATATCGATAGAAGATAGAAAGAGAGCAACATTGCGGCGGAATTTAAGAGGTAGAAGACTATCAGTATGAGGAGGAGAGCTGATGAGACGAAGAGCCTTTGCCTCCACTCTGTCAGAAGAGCTGTGTGAGTGGAGCCCCCCACATGAGATGCATACTCCATACGAGGGCGGACAAGGCCCTGTATGGACAACAACTGTGCAGGGAGAAGAACTGGCGGAGACGGTACAGAACGCCCAGCCTCGAGGAAGCTGATTTAGTAAGAGATGAGATATGAAGTTTCCAGTTGAGATTTTGAGTTAAGGATAGACCGAGGATGTTTAGTGTTGAGGAAGGTGATAGCTGGGTGTTGTCAAAGAATAGGGGATAGTTGTTTGGAAGATTGTGTCAGTGGATAGGTGGAGAAACTGTGTTTTGAGGCGTTGAAGGACACCAGGTTCTTCTTGCCCCAATCGGAAATAATAGTAAGGTCTGAGGCTAAGCGTTCTGCAGCCTCAGCCTTGAGTCGTTAAGTTCCTGAAGGGTGGGTCTTCTATTAAAAGAAGTTGAATAATGCAGAGTGGAATCATCGGGGTAGGAATGGATAGGACAGTTCGTTTTGGAAAGAAGATCATCAATGAACAACAGAAAGAGTGGGAGACAGGACAGAACCCTGTGGGACACCACTGTTAATAGATTTAGGGAAGAACG
>NC_066538.1:12829726-12834726 GCF_024679095.1 Eriocheir sinensis
TAAATATATCTTGCCTCCATTTAAAGCTTAAGAGTTGTGGTTGCATCAGTTACATATCTACTCAGTTGGATCTATCTATCCAGCAGTCATTGCCTTCCGGAGCCTGAATAAACCAAAGTATACCCGTTGCTGCGTATCCTTACGTCAGCTATATTACAAGTACTTATCGGAGATAACCATTATTAACCCATTCATTTAATTTAAAAACTGCAATGCATCACCTTGCAGCGTGCGTCTCTCAAAGGAATACTAGTAGATATTTTTGTTTGTTTTCCCTTCCTCTATACATAACATTTCTAAAACCTTAGACCATTTCAACATTCTTCTCTGTACTGATTCAAGGGAATATGCATGAAATTATTCTGCAATAGGGGCGTAAAAATGAACAGCCTAATCCAGGTGAAGCCTAACCAGTGTCAGACAGAACTTTAACGATAACTTCTAAGCTCCTATTTGTCTTTCACCGATAGAGTGGTCAAGAACTGTTATTCAGTGTGTTATTGTTGAGAGGGTTATTTTTTCCTTCATTTAGGCATTGCGTTTGAATATGTTTAACTGCATCATCCATTTGTTAGGCCACTAATACAGGTCATTTAATTCATCCTGCAAACCCACGGCGTCGTTCTACGCACTGATTATAATTGGGTTTCCTATTTTTGTGTCATCAGCAACCTTGCTTATGTTATCGATTATCCGTAGTCAAGATCCTTGATGAGTATGATAAACATCAGTGGATCCAGAACTGATCCCTGTGGAATGCCACTAATAATTCGATCACAAACTTCAGGTTGTTGAAAGAAACAATTAGGGTCCTTTTCTGCCTGTCTTGCTATTTTGATTTCACATTTAATTTTGCAATGCTTATAACACTTAACACTTTCAGTACTAGTTGAATGTATCCCTCTCTGAGTCTTACTGCATGACTCGGAGACATAGGCACATAGGCATACATAGCGACTTAAAGAGACGAATAGATGCCCTTGATACAGTGTCTTTGCAGAATAATACTGTCTTACTGAAATGACTTGTCACGTCGGCAATAACTGTGTGAGACTGAATCAAGGCCTATAACCGGTATCCCAGCATTGTCTGTGGACGCACACTCGGCCATACGGTCACGGGGCACGCTACCCATAAGTCTACCTTACTCATCAGTTTGTATCTAAAATATCCACCCAGTTTGGATGTCAAGGGGACGCTCACAAAATTCGTGACTTGAACAAGTAGACGGCCTATACTAAAGGAAGTTGGGCTGGGACGGTGGCCTGCACGAAGGCTTCCTCGGTGTGTGTGTGTGTGTGTGTGTGTGTGGTGGGGAGGGACACCCGGGGATGCGTTCGTAGGGTGGGAGAGACAACGCTCCCTTCGGCGTATGCTCCCCTTCACTGATTAGTATTGACAATATTCCTCTCAGATATATCCTTTCACCTCGCCTTCCAGTTCCCTTCCTCTCCGCCCCCTATCTCTTGTCTCTTCCCCTCCAATCCCTCTCTCCCTTTCCCTCCCTCGCATCCCATCATCCATAACTGCCAACCTGACCTCGCATTTTTCCCTCCCTCTCCACCTTTCCTCCCCTCTCTCCGATGCCCCGTTCCCTCTTCTCTCAAGCCTCCATTACCCAGCACACACATCACCCATCCTCGAAACCTTTCTAAAAGCTAATTAACTTTTCGCATATTTAGAAGAAATTTCGGAGTTTCGCGTTAGCTTTTTTTTCCCAGCGTCATTACAAACTGTTCGGGGCAAATTACTTCCCGGCATTTATCTTTTGTTCTGATAGAGAGAATATTACTCCCTCATTTACGATAATTTTCTCTTATGTTTGGTTCCGGAAAATAAAATACGTGCCAGGGACAATAGATATGGAACTGTGTGTGTGTGTGTGTGTGTGTGTGTGTGTGTGTGTGTGTGTGTGTGTGTGTGTGTGTGTGTGTGTGTGTGTGTGTGTGTGTGTGTGTGTGTGTGTGTGTGTGTGTGTGTGTGTGTGTGTGTGTGTGTGTGTGTGTGTGTGTGTGTGTGTGTGTGTGTTTTGTGTGTGTGTTGTGTGTGTGTGTTTTTTCCGTTGATGGGAACAATCAGTGTACGTGTTCGACAATCAGATCAGATGTTCTGCCGGAACGCCGATTGACCCCTGCCTCCAACCATATCTTTTGTGCAACTAGCTGTAAATAATACAAATACAAAATATTATACTACAAGAACTAAGAAATAACATATAAATAACAAAATGGTGTGTGTGTGTGTGTGTGTGTGTGTGTGTGTGTGTGTGTGTGTGTGTGTGTGTGTGTGTGTGTGTGTGTGTGTGTGTGTGTGTGTGTGTGTGTGTGTGTGTGTGTGTGTGTGTGTGTGTGTGTGTGTGTGTGTGTGTGTGTGTGTGTGTGTGTGTGTGTGTGTAAATACACAATTTAGATTGTCCAGTGAAGTGGAGCAGGCTCCTAATTTTAATTTTAACCAACTCAACTTTCTAAGCGAGTCAGTCTGCTGGGACAGTATAAAGAAAGACCTGGGTGAGCTAAACTGGGATCTACTCATGAGGGACTGTGACCCTGAGGCCCAATATGATACGATCATTAACACATGCTTGAAAATATCAAAGAAGCATGTATCGTTGAGGAGACCGTCTAAAAAGACCTCTCCTTTCAATGGTAACATACCAAGAGACCGAAAAGTACTAATGAGAAAGAGAACAAAACAAAGGAAAAAACTCGGTAATACCAACTACACCAAAATACTGACGCGACTCGAAAACAAAATTGCCATTATAGAAGAAAAACTTAAAAGATCAGTTGAATCAGAGAATGACCGGAAAGAAATACAAGCTGCGTCATGCATCAAAACCAACCCCAAATACTTTTATAAATATGCTGCTAACAAATCGGTAGTGAGAGCGAGTGTTGGCCCACTGACTGACGTACACGGCCACCCCATAAACAAAGCCCAGGATATCGTTGAAGCACTACTGATTCAGTACAAAAGCGTCTTCAGCAAACCCATGGAAGACAAAATTGTCAACTTAGCTATGAACTTTTCAACCAAGGAACTGATCACATATCACACCTGACGGACATAAGCTTATACAACGACGACATACAGCAAGCAATTAAAGGGGTGGCCACTAATTCGGCAGCTGGCCCCAATCAATTCCCTGCAGTACTTCTTTAAAAATGTGCTGAAGAGCTGAGTGTTCCTCTGTTAAATTTTTATAGAAACTCTCTAGATTCTGGCATAATACCAGAAAAGCTAAAAAGTGCATTCATTACACCAATATACAAGGGAGGGTCAAGAGCAGAGGCAAAAAATTATCGACCAGTTGCCTTAACCTCCCATATTATTAAAGTTCTAGCGAAAATTATGGTTAAAAACATGTCTGCAAATCTAGAAAGCAATAACAGAATGAACCCGGACCAACATGGTTTTCGTCCTGGGCGCTCCTGCCTCTCACAACTTTTGGCCCACTATGACTCAATCATAGATAAGCTTGAGCATAATGCAGATGTCGATGTGGTCTACCTTGATTTTACGAAAGCTTTCGACAAGGTAGACCATGGCATTTTGTTACACAAAGCCAGACAAATGGGCATTACGGGAAAACTCGGGAAGTGGCTGCACTCATTTCTCACTGGCAGGTCTCAATTTGTAGCGGCTGATGGTGCAGTGTCTCAGTCATCGGAAGTTGTCAGCGGGGTACCACAGGGATCAGTCCTTGGACCCCTGCTATTCCTGATCCACATCTCCGACATCAATCAGCACATCTTACATTCGACTGTATATTATAGCTTCCTTTGCTGATGACACCAGGGTACTAAAGGAAGTCTCTTCAACAGCCGATGCCGAAAAATTGCAAACTGATTTGGCAGCACTCTACTCATGGGCAGAGCACAACAATATGTCCTTCAATAATAACAAATTTGAGTGCATACACTATAGATCAGGGGGGACGAACAGCAATGCACACACATATTTAGCACCGGATGATTCCCATAGCATATAAGCATATAAGAGACCTGGGGATCACTCTGACCTCAGAGGGAAACTTTACCCAACATATCCACAAAGTGGTAAAGAAAGCACGAAGCCAGGCTGGATGGATACTGCGCACTTTCCGGACAAGGGAAAGGAGACCTATGATGACACTGTACAAGTCACTCGTAATACTCCTGCTCGAGTACTGTTGCCAGCTATGGAGTCCATGGAGAGCAGGAGAGAAACAGGCACTCGAAGCAGTACAACGATCATTCACAAGTAGAATATCTGGCGTCCAACACCTCGACTACTGGGCAAGGTTACGTGAACTCGACCTCTATTCATTAGAAAGGCGCAGAGAAAGATACGCCATATTATACACCCACAAAGTATTGTCTGGAGAAGCTTTAAATAATTTGAATATACAGTCTAGCATGCACCCGCGACGAGGTCGGCTCTGCTACATTGAAAAAGTACATACCAGAGCAGGCACAAGAGCCAAGACACTC
Organism: Eriocheir sinensis; assembly: GCF_024679095.1. Classification (NCBI taxonomy): domain Eukaryota; kingdom Metazoa; phylum Arthropoda; class Malacostraca; order Decapoda; family Varunidae; genus Eriocheir; species Eriocheir sinensis. The sequence continues at coordinate 12,834,199 of NC_066538.1, forward strand.
AAGGAAAATACATTCACCATTATAGGACCACGTCTCTTCAATGCACTACCCAGACACCTACGAGACTCAGTAGAAATGAGTTTCGATAGTTTCAAAACACAGTTGGATAAATTCTTACGGATAATACCCGATCAACCCAAGCTGCCACACTACCACATCTGCGCCACCGGCAATAGTATCATAGACCAGCTGGCGCAGAGACGAGCAGACGGGTTGTACTAGTGGCGGCGCATCAGCGTGGCCACGGGCGGCGGTTGCTGCTTGCAACTATCACCACAGGAACCACAGGTGTGTGTGTGTGTGTGTGTGTGTGTGTGTGTGTGTGTGTGTGTGTGTGTGTGAGAGAGAGAGAGAGAGAGAGAGAGAGAGAGAGAGAGAGAGAGAGAGAGAGAGAGAGAGAGAGAGAGAGAGAGAGAGAGAGAGAGAGAGAGAGAGAGAAAACATTCCCTTAAGCATCTTCTATTCACCTCATCATCATCCCATGGCTTCCCCTCCTCTTCTCCCTCCTCCTCCTTTTCCTGTCATTTT